>NC_041217.1:11829642-11851448 GCF_002837175.3 Physeter macrocephalus | reverse complement strand
AAAAAAAAAAAGAAAAAAAAAAACAGCACAGACAAAGCTTTGAAGACAGAGAAAATCCTGTGATTATGTATTAAGGGTCCATGTGAAAAATCATGATTACAATTATTTTGTTGTTTATTCTAAATTTATGTATAGAAAGAAAATTATTACATTCACTGGTTTTAATGTTTTACTGGTTTCACTGAAAATTTTCTGGAATTGTCATTAGCAATTAGTGGTGATCAAAATAAATATTCACCAAACTATCAACAGCTCAGGAGGTTAGACTGTCATTAGTAGTATTTGGTCAAATAATGTGAAATACTTCATAATAGAGTCCTCTGTTGAACATTTTCAACACATCAGCATATTAAAATCTGCTGTAATTATACCTATTTGTCTTAACATTTTTTGACATTCACTGTCTAACATTCAGTAGACCAATGTTTACTGAATATCAATAATAGTAAAAGATAGATAAGAATAGTTGATAGATCAAAAGATAAATAAGCATGAAAACTTACAGGAAGAATAAAAGCAGAAAACAAGAAACAAGATGACACACAGCTAAGTGACATATGCATCAAAGAAGAAATCTCAAAAGAAATTAAAAGATATTTTGAACTAAATGAAAATTAAACACAATTTAATGAAAATTTGTAAGGTAAAGCAAAAGCAGTTTTTTTCTTTAACATCTTTATTGGAGTATAATTGCTTTACAATGCTGTGTTAGTTTCTGCTGTATAACAAAGTGAATCGGGCTATACATATACATGTATCCCCATATCTCCTCCCTCTTGCTAAAAGCAGTTTTTAGAGGAAAATTTATAGCATTTGAGTATGTTTTAGAAAAAAAAGGAAATATCTAAAATCAAAATCTACATTTTTATCTTAACAAGCTAGAGAAAGAACAACAGATTAAGTCCAAAGTAAGTAGAAAAGAAATAATAAGATTTGACATTGAAATCAATAAAATTGTTAACAGGAAATCAATAGAGAAAAATCAGTGAAACCAAAGGCTATTTTTGGAAAGATAAATCAAATGGCTAAGCCGAAAACCAGACTAAGAGAGAGAGAGAGAGAGAGAGAGAGAACGCACTATTAATACCAGAAATGAAAGAGGAGACATTTCTAAAGATACCAAGAACATTAAAAGTATGATAAAAGAATATTACGAACACCTCTGTCTACAAATTTGATAACAGATAAAAACAGACCAATTCCTTGAAAGATGCATTTGCCAAACTCAAAGAAGAAGAAATAGACAATCTGTATAGGCTTTTAACTATTAAAGAAATAGAATGAATAGTAAATAAATCAATAATCAATCAATCAATCAATAAATCTCTTTCCAAAAGAGAAAGCACCAGACCCAGATGGATTCACTGGTGAATTCTACCAAACATTTAAGGAAGAAATTATACCAATTCTCTACAATCTCTTTCAGTGGATAGAAGCAGAGGTAATACTTCCTAACTCAATCTATGTGGCCTGTATTACCCCAGTACTAAAACCAGACAAAGCTATTACAAGAAAACTATAGTCCAATATCTCTCATGAGCAGATGAGATACAAAAATCCTCAACAAAATATTAGCCAATCAAATTCAACAACATATAAAAAGAATTATACACCAGGTACACAAGGCTGATTCAATATTTGAAAATTAATTCATGTAATCCATATCAGCAAGCTCAAGAAGAAAAATTACATGATCATATTTATATATTGTATAGAGTCAGTCTCAGCCTATCTATAATGATGATATAGACTAGGAAAGCCTGAAGCACTCACCTGGGCCCATATTAGCTGTGGTGAGCTTCCACAAACATTTCCCCAATCAGAGCCAATGTAGTGGCTGGACCAATGCTTACAATTCTTATAATTGCAAGATGCACCTCAGGAATAACATCAGAGAACTTTGAAAAAACATTTATTACTTAAAAATTCTGTATGGCACAGAGCACATCCAAGGACCACAGAGTGAGGTCATGATTAGAGCGGGGTTGAGGGTGGACCATCTGCCTTTATTGGGTTCAGAGAATGAGGAAACTAGGGTTTTGCCAGGTTACTGTTTATTGGGAAATTAAAACATAAGAGTAGGAATTAGAGTGCAGGAAGAGAAAAGTGGATTCACTCAAGTGGTCAGGAATCTAGGTCACCCAGGGCTTTTTATGAGGAAACTTCATGGGTGGGGCAGCCTGGTTTTTTACCTCATTGTTTTACTAGTAGCTGTGTCATACAGCTGGCAATATGTTTGCTCAAGACGGATGTCTTTGAAATGGATGCCTCATCAATCAAAAGCTTAATATCAGGCATAGAAAATGCATTTGACAAAATCCAACACCCATTCATAATACAAACTCTCAAGAAACTAGAAAAAGTGAAGAACTTCCTCAACTTAATAAAGAATGCTTTTAAAAATCTATAGCTAACATTATTTTTTAATGGTAAGAAACAAGAATCCTTCCTACTAAGATCAGGAGCAAGCCAAAAGTGTCTTCTCTCACCATTCTTTTTAAATATCATACTGAAAGTTCCAGTTAATTCAATAGGGCAATAAAAGGAAATAAAAGATAGATAAAATGTTAAGAAATAAAACTGTCTTTGTTCACAGATGATATGATAATCTCTGTAGAAAATCTGAAACAATCTACAAAAAAAAAACAAACCTGGAACTATTAAATGATATCAGGAGTGTAGGATACAAGGTCAACATACAAAAATTAATTTCTTTCCTCTATACCAGAAATAAACAAGTCAAATTTGAAATTAAAAACACAATACCATTAAACTTAGCACAAACAGAAAATACTTAGGTATAAATCTAACAAAATATGCACAAGATCTATATGAGGAAAACTACAAAACTCTGGTGAACAAAATCAAAGAACTAAATAAATGGAGAGATGTTCCATGTTCATAGATAGAAAGATATAATATTATCAAGATGTCAATTCTTCATAACTTGATCTATAGACTTAAGACAATCCCAATCAAAATCTCAGCAAGTTATTTTGTGAAATAAACAAACTGACTCTAAAGTTTATATGGAAAGGCAAAAGACCCAGAATAGTGAGCAGAATATTGAATTGAAGAAGAAAAACGTTGGCAGATTGTTACTACCCAACTTCAAGATTTACTGTAAAGCTATAGTAATCAAGGCAGTGTGGTATTGGCAAAAAAAAAAAGAGAGAAATAGATCATTGGAACAGAATAGAAAGCCCAGAAATAGACCCATATAAGTGTACTCAACTGATCTTTGCCAAAAGAGCAAAGGTGATACAATAGGACAAAGGAAATCCATGAACACAGGATATCTTTACATTTATTTTTGTTTTTCAATTTTTTTCATCAATGTCTTATAATTTTCAGTGTAGATTTGTTTCACCTCCTTGCTTAAATTTATTTTTTTAATTGTTTTTGATGCTACTGTAAATGAGATTGTGTTCTTTATTTAATTTTCAGCAAATGAATTGTTAGTGTATAAAAATACTACTAATTTTTATATGTTGATTTTTTATCCTGAAAATTAACTGAATTTATTGATTAGACCTAATAGTTTTTTGGTGGAGTCTTTAGGATTTTTTTATATGTAAAATCCTGTCAACTGCAAATAGAGACAGTTTTACTTCTCTGGTCCAATTCTGATGCATTTTATTTCTTTTTCTTACCTGATTTGCTTGGTTAAAACTTCTGTACTATGTTGAATAGGAGTATTGATAGTGGGCACCCTTGTCTTGTTCCTGGTCTTAGAAAAAAAAAGCATTTAATCTTTTACCATTATGTATGATGTTAGCTGTGTGTTTGTCATATACGGTCTTTATTATGTTGACACATATTATTTCTATGTCTAATTTGTTGAGAGTTTTTATCATAAATGAATGTTGAAAAAGTCAAACACTTTTTCTGCATTTATTAAGATGATCATATAATTTTTGTATTTCATTCTATCAATATAATGTATCACATTTATTGATTTTTATATGTTGAACAAATTGGCTTCTTTACCTGGGTTTGGGCACAAAACAGATCCCTAGGCTGAAAACGTTCATTCTTTGAGGACCAAATGAAGCAGAACTGTTCTCTAAGTTCCCTGGCCAAGCAGAGCCACTGGTTTAGTTCTGCATACGGGCAGAGCCACTGGCTGGGCTCTCTGCTGGAGTGCTGTTGGGTCACACAGCTCCCCTGGTGTCACAGCTCTAGCCACATTTTCTGGTTACACAGGGCTGAGGGCTGAATTCAGCAGTGGGTGGGGATATTAATTAACTTCTTTTCCTGGGTGAAGAGGCAGAAGAGGCTCCAAGGCCAGCAAGCCTTGTTGTTTGGGGTCCCGAAGAACTGTGCATCAAGTTCCCTGGCCAGATGGGGACACCATCTTGGCTCTGCAGATGTGCAAAGTCACTGGCTGGGATTTCTACTTGAGTGCTGCTGTAGGTAGAAACTCAGTCTGACGAGATCTGAACTCCAGTTGTTGTATGTCCCACCCTCTTTCTCCATCACAATCTGATCTCCAGCATTCAAGCCCCACAAAGTACCCCACACGATCCCTGTGAGGCAAGACCTGAGTGGGCCCCCTGGGAAGTGCACCACAATGTTGGGGGTGCTGGCTGTCTACCTGGAGCTCTTTTCTTCCCACTAGAGAAAGAATAGGCCCAGATGGACCCTCTTGGTGTGGCTCTGTGCCAGCCTGGGGGTGAGGCAGTGTGGCTAGAGGGTGGCCACTCCTCTTACCCTGCTAATACAGTCCTTCTCAGTCTCTTTGGTCAAGGAGTTGCTTCAATCTCACCTCCATATTGTAGAATTTTCACATGGTGTCTCCTCTATGGATAGTTGCTAATTGGTCTTCATGTGAGGGAGACTGAAGTCAGGATCGACCTGTGTTGCCATCTTGATGATGTCACCCTTTTAAAGATAATTTACTCTAAAAATTTATTTTTACTCTGAAGGTATTTTAGTCCAGGCAATAAATAACTGCCCACAGTGGAATAAGTGGAAATAATACTGGTTCTCAAATAATAAGATGAGGCTTCCAGTTCTTAGTCTACCATTTATGAACTGGGACCCCTTGGGAAAGCCATTTAATTCTCCAGCTGTTTTCACGTGTAAGGGAGGGGTGATATTTGCAGGCCTTTCCACAGCCTACTATTGTTCTGCTGACGATGACAATAATGGACACCAAAGGAGTCCAAGAGAATATAAAGACTATTCAGTTGTGTAATGACTATATTTACCAATAAAAACATCTGCTGAACCTTGCTTTCACACGTTTCATATAATGCTAAAATAATATATTGAATAATTGGGGATAGTAGGACAGGAGAATAGAAGAATGTAATCTATTTTATTAACATGGAACAGATACATCTTTATGGCCATGTAAAGAATAAGAATAAATAGGTCACTGGGGATCTATCTTTTCATATATAAATTTTACCTCTTTTCCCAAGAGTCTCTTTGCTCTAGCCTTTGTTGACTTCTGAATAAATATGCAAATGAAGAACAGACAATGAATCGTTAACAAGCATTTATAAATAAGCATTTATCCATTACTATATTCATGAATGAATAAGCATTTTTGTCTATGTAGAAAACACATAAGACGGTGCTCTGTTTACTCTAAAGCAGCATTCTAAACCTAGCAATTTTTAAAATCTATACTTTTTTCCATTTGTCCTTTAATATATTTATTCAATAATTAAAAAAGAAATATTAAGTGTCTATAAATTTTCAGGCTGTGAGATATGAAAGATACTGCCAACATTTTCTTCATTTTCTAACTGGGCAAATTTTGCATATGAGACTATCGAACCAATCCCCATAGAAAACACTAATTACATATAACTCAATTGAAACTGTTTTCGGTATCTATCTAGATGGAAGTTTAAAGAAAAGTACCTATAGAACCTAACAAATACATAAATTTGTACGAATGAATTTATTAATATATATCTAAGTGAATGAATACAGGAAGGAAGAAAAATGAAAAGGCTCTGTGTAATATTCTTATTGAGATAAGAATTTTTTTAAAAATTTAAGGCAGTAAATGATATACTTAATCTTAAGTACTAAAGTATTTTATATGCACATTTCTCTTAACAAAACGTGTGCCTAAATTCTGGTTAGTAACTGATGAATTGGGGAATTGACTCAGGGATTTAGACATAGTGATGATGAAATAGTCAGATCAATACATCTATCTTGGTATAGCCATAATCAGTGAGAGCATTTAGTTATTTTTATAAGCAATACATCAAAAACACCATTATACTTATTACTTCCAAAATGTGGGTCTTTGAACATATACGCAACATCCATGTATTTTGCTTGATGGCATTAGCTGTAATAGTCATCTATCATGCAGAGAAATAACACTGGTGTTGTGTGTAAAACAAAATATGAAGCAGCTGCTTCAACAGATCTCATACTTGTCAAATACGGCAGGCCATGTATAGAAGAGCTAAATTCCAACAGAAAGCACAGGCCAAAAATATAAGCTTAAAATATAGAATTACATTAGATACAAGAGAGAATCTTTAGCTGGGAATGCCAACTCTACAACTCCACAACTTCTGTTAGTAAATATACACAGACACAATATTTTTAGTTGTTTCCTTTGAGAATATTACTTATTTGAAATCTTGGAGGCTGTTTTATATATATATAACACTGTACTACATAATTTGTAAATTGCTATTTGAACTGGTCTTCTATATTTAAATATTCTCTTTCTCATTCCCAAATCTCAGCAAATATATACAAATTGGCAAATTCATTGTATCTGAGTTTGAAACTGCAGTAAATCCTTACTCTTGTATAATTTACTAATATGTAATGTTAGGTGATTAAGCAAGTGTACTTTGGGATTCTCCTTAAACAATAAGTACTTGAAAAGAAGATTATCAGAGTTAGTTCCAAACTGCTACTGGAAGGAGCTCTTTTAATATATATATATAAAAAATCATATAGTATATATATGATTATGTATATTGGAAGGGTGTATATATGGAAGGCACTCTTTTACATTATATATTATGTTATTAAATAATTAGATATTACAATTCAATTATATATAACATATTATATTATATATGTATATTACATTATATATATAATATAATCCCCACTTATGGCTCAGATTTAATTTCTTGTATTTGTCTTTTAGTTATTATTGATACCTTGATTAGTTGCATAGACCTATGACAATTATGCTTTTTTTTTTTTTTTGCAATTTGTAGGTTTATAAGATTTATAAGATCTAGTGTGTAGAACAGACATTTTTCTCTAACTTTTGGATCTTGGTCATGTTGTCAAGACTAAGAAGGATCTAAGATTTTGTTCTCCTTGCTAGCTAACAAGTTAGTCTAGCTATCTTCCATGGCTGTTTGCTATATAAACATACCTGGAGATCTAGTTTGGAATAAAAGCTATGGAGGCCTCTTCTCACACGATGTACAAAAATATTAGGCCCATGAAGAATTATCTTCCAACACACAGCCTTAGTCTTCTATATGCTAGAGTTTAATCCACTTATTTATTTAGGACATTTGGACTAGTTATTTGTATCAGTCAGCTAAGGCTGCAGTGATATTTAGCAACAATTATTTGAAACTCAGTGTCTTAAAATATCAATGTCTTAAAATAGAGAGAAGATGTACTTCTTGGTCCTGTGTCTACTGCTGTACTTTGGCTGATCTAGGCTGCTTCAGGCTGTTGAGTCAGCTGAGCTTGCCCAGGTTTTTGTTAAACTCTGTGTATGGATCTGAGTCCCAGGCTGAAGTAGCAGTAATTGCCAGGAGGATGTTTGTCTCATAACTGATGGCCAGAACCCAAACAGTAGCCAAATCCCTTGAGTGCACTTTGATGCTTTGCTTACATAATGTTCTCTCTCATTCTGTTATCCAAAGCAAGTCACATGGCAAAGCCCAGAGTCTCTTGGGCATGAAAATATACTTTTCTCCAAAAGAGAGGAGAAGGTGAGAAGTTATTTGTTGAACAATACTCCAATCAATCCCAATGTTTTTAAGTGTTTTCTAAACATCAATGACCATAATTTGACTTTTCATTTGCTGAATATCCATGGCAAAAATAGAAATACTCAGACAAAGTTTGATCACACTCGCTGACAGCCTGATTTAAGGGCCTGTCATGCTCAGAGTAATATATTAAAAGACAATGCAGTAATATTTCAGTCTCTCTCTGTTCATAAAGAGATAATATGTTCACAAAGCCAGTACATAAAACATGTTTATAATTGCTCCACAATATCTTGAAAAGCATCACATACATTTTGTTACAATATAGAACTGGAGAAAAATAATAACAAGCATAGAAACTAAATTATGCATGATTTTCCAGTCCTAAAATATTTTATGTCTATTTTTTCACAGGATGCCCCAAGCAACAATGTAGATGGGAAATTTTACAATAGCCCTCATTTTCCAATGAGGATACTAAGGTTTCAGAGGTTAAGTTGTTTACCACGACCAAACTGTGCAAACCTGGGGCTCAACTGCTTATCTTCAGAACCATGCTGAGTAATTAACATTAAAATTTAGCACCATGTCACTAATTAAAACGTTTGTCTTATATTAAAACAATATATTTAACTTTAAGACACTTTGTTGATCCGGTTCCTTGGGTTTAGAATTAGTATTCCTTTTTAAAACTCTGTAATTCAGAATGCATCATCATTTTTTACTGACCTTAAGCTGATTTATTAGTGTTTTATATAAGTCAAATTACTTTCATATACATTTTATCTTAATTTACTTTTCATTGTCACTGTTCACTATATTTATTTATTTTAATGTGGCATTAAATCTCTTTGTAAATTAAATCTAACAGAGATGTGTTCACAAAGAGAGATTGTATAACAATCTGAACTTCAGAAAAGTCCTTGCAATTGGATTTTAAACTCTGTGATAACGTCAATTGCTTTTAGCTTGGCCTTGCCTTCAATCTTCTGGAATCCATAACACCCTGCCACGCACGAGCATCTTAAACTTCAGCCTTGTTTTTGGTCATAGCACATCACAAAACAGTAATTTATTCAGTGAAGCCTTGTGCAGCAGAGCTTTTAAATGTATGCAGGATTTGTGAAATACAGCATAAATGCATATACATTTATCTGTGTACGTATAAGTCAAATTATATCACAGAATAGTTTTCTCTCAATGAAAGGTGGAAAACACTACATATTTCTTCAAGTGAACTTCAGTTTTCTTCTAAATGTTCATTGTGATAAATGTATGCTTTAACCTGCCTCCTCTTTTTTTTTTTTTTTTTTTTTGATGTGTGGCAAGGGAGTCTACAGCTGTGGTCCAACCTTTAGTTTTCTATGCTTTACATTTAAAGTGCTTCATTAGGTTTGAAGATTTTCCACTAAGTTTTGTTAAACTCATTAAGCTGAGAGACTAAGTGCCACTTTACATGCAAAGAACAAGAGACTCAGAGAAACTTCACTGCGAGACCAAAAAGCCTATTATCGTTACTGTCTGTGTAATAGCTTCAGACTTTGTTGATAGTGAAACAGAAATTAAAATCACAAATGCAGAGTCTACTAAATAATGTTAGAAATTTTTTTGATCTATTTGGCCAAGTACTTTTATATTTGGACCATTTCCACAGGTGAACAAGTTGGAGCCTTTCTGCACATGCTTTTATACATATTTTTAAGGCATTTCATTGAGATATTTAAAAATAATTTTCAATCTTGTGTCTTTGTACATAATCATTTTCCCAACCATCAAAAACTTTAGATACTGTAAGTACAGTCAATTTTGTAATCTTTGAGATAGTAGAGGTGAAAAAAAATTTTCTTACATCTTAGCTTACACAAATGGTCCTTTTTGACATGTGTGACTTTGTTCAATGCATCTCTTTGAAGGATTGAGTCAATCTTCATGAGCTAAAGTAATATATTATGTAATATAATTTTACAATGGAGAACACATGCTGGAATTATTTTTAAAAAGAGAAAAAAATTTGTTGGCCTCTTACTTTCTACAAATCAGCCTGTAAACTGCTAAATTAATGAGATAGCCTAACTCAAGTTTTATAGGAACACCTTGGCAGATAAGATAAAATCCTATAAGCAGAATGTCTAATTCTCTAGAGGAAATCATAGAAGAGCATAATCTTGCAGAATCACTTAACTAGAAGTATCTTAAAGATTTAGAAAACTTAGTTGAGTCAATTTGGCATTGGAAATATTGAACCTACAAGCAAGAACCTATGATAATAAGGTACAGATTTTATAAACTGGGGTATGATAACAAGAAGCTAGGAACTATCAGGACTGGTATTCACTTTTATCTATAACTCAGAAGGTCAATCCTGAGTTAGAATTCAACCAGTATTTGGCAATTAATAAATTAATGAAACAAATATGGAGAAACCTCAAATGTGTTGATGTTTCTTGGTCTTTGTTCTATTTGACTTTACTTAATGCAGTAAAACATGTAAATTTATAAGAAACATATTTTCAGTCATTGAGACAGCAAGGGAAAATAGATAAACTCTTCTACGAAAACCATCCATCCTTTATGCTATTTGTGACTGAAGTCAAAAGATTACTTGCTGAAATACAAGAAATCTCTTGTAAAAAAAAATCTAGCAAGTTTTAAGAAAATATTAATCAAATATTCATTGAACATTTATTTTAACTTGAATTCTACGGTAAGTAATATGAAGGCACAAAATATTTATATGATAAGGTAGTTCCAATTCTTAGTAAATTTAAATTTTATTTGGGGAAAAGAAACATGCAATAATACTTTTTCTTCTGTCATACCCCCATTTTCCTGTACTCATTATGATACTTCCCTAAATTCTTCAAATAATTACAATTTATATATATTAATATATATTTATTTATATAAATATAAAAATATAAATTAAGGAGACATATATATATACCTATATCCACATATAGGTATATATAGATATATATTTGATTCCACTTCTATTTATCCTAGCCCCTTTGAGTAGAGTCAGTCTTTCTTGGAAGCAGCAAGGTGGAAATTAAGGCAGAAAGATCCCCGAATTTGTTAAACAACTAGGCTTATTACCAAAACCCTCCACATTAATGGAATGAGATCTACAGTCTGTCTCCCCATTCTGGATTAACTCCTATCCCACCAGCTAGAACAGCTACAGTAACCCAGGAGGCTTTACCTTCTATTATTATATATCTTCACTTTGTGATCTTATTCTTTGAGCACTATTCAAATATCTCCTAAATTCCTCTACAGACATTTCCCTAGCAAGATTGCCTCCACTTGCTTCATTTGTATGTTCTTTTTAAAAATTATATTTTGTTAATGTCAGAGAGGTACCCTGGACCTGGACGTCCAGGAGTGGTGCCTGCACAGTTTGGTCTCATTTGGACACTTTGTGCCATTTAGCTGGATTCCAATTCATAGTTCACCTCATTCATCCACTGGAGCTATGTAAATACTGTTCATATTCTCCTTATCCTACCCATTTCTTTTAATATCTCCTCTGAATTCAGTGATGTTATGCTTCCTATTTTTGCTAGCTAAATCTAAAACATATTCCTGTGGATTATGATAAGTACTAACTCCATGCTTATTTCTAAAATTTGCATCTCCCTATAAAAAGTAACCTAACTTTGTTTTTTTCAAATCTTTTTATTTTAAACAGTGGTAGTTATCATTCCTCTGCGACTTTAATTTTGGGGAAGAAAAGTATACATGAGATACATGAGCTCAGAAAAAGACCAGATTAAATATTTTAATGATCTTATTGTGATAAAGTGACACGGTTGGTGTGCCTGGCTAATGTTGACCCACAGGACCCATTTTCTTCTGAGCAAAAGAACACTAGATGCTTTTGTTCAATCCTGGATCGTCAGACTTTGGAGTGCCTCTGGGATTATGACCCAATTCTGAGTTCAGACTGTTTTAACATACCAGTAGAGTCTGGGAAATTGCAATATACTGGCAAGAAAACTCCTTTGGAAGAAAATATGTATTGTAATAGGAAAACCTGAAATGAAGTTTGAATCTTACTTAACTTTTTGTTTGCAAAAAGAATTATTAAAAAACACTCAGGAGCTAGCAGATAAAAAAGTTAGAAGCAGAATGCCATTGTTTCATTAGCTATAAATCCCATAAAATATTGTCACAATGTAATATATGTTTACCTTACCTTAAATGCTTAATAAATTTTAGAATGTATATATTTAGAATATAATATGTCTCTATTTTCTACTTAGATAACTATAGTTTGTCCCACTTTTACATTCTCAAAACTTTTACATTAACTATTTCAAAAAAAGTAGGATACAACTTATTCTCCATTCCATATACATATGTTTTTCAAAGAATCGAATGCATAAAAAAGAACAAATTAATTTCCTTTCTGTCACTTGTGGTTTTTTTAAAGGAATTCTACATAGAAAACTTTGAATTTGTAAATAAGTAAGTTAAAACAACCAAAAATATTTTCTAGTTATCTATCATATAAATAATTTCTTTGGATTGAAATAAAGCATAACAACAATTTCATAGCTGACGTATGACTTATGCACTAGGTATATATAGCAATATGTCATATCTGTCTACAGATTATTAATAAAAAATTTGTGGACAAGATGACTAAACAAATGTAAGAAGTCCCACCTCTCTCTCCAAATATGTGTACAGAAATGCTAAATATAATCAATAAGTATACTTTTGAAAGTTTTAATTCAATAAAATTTTCTGGATATCAAAAATTAATAGCTATACACCATAGAGTGATTATCAGTTGTCATGATTTATCTGATGGGGACAAAGACCAGATACACTCTTGGATGACTGTAGTGAAAACACCATCATGGAAACTGCAGTTTAGGTAACAGGACTGGAACTGAGGTGAAATATTTGGGATGGACCAGAAGGCATCTATCACACCCAGGAAAGAAAACTCGAAGATATCTGCCTATTGTCTTAGCATCATTTCTGAGGTTAGTCTGTGTGTAGAAATGGAGTTACCTGTGAGAAATTACAGCCCTAGCCTCAAAAAGTTGAGTTACAGGGGACAATAAATATAATCACAGAGGTGCGAAAGTACAAAAAGAAAAAATAGACAATCAAGGAAAAAGATAATAGAGCAAAATAAAAGATATAAACAATGCTTACATTTAAAATATGACATCAGGATGAAAACACAGATCACAAAATAAGAAAGTGAAAATACAGAAATGGTATTGGTGGATATTAAATGATCAATATAGAATTGAAAAAATATTATTAAAATAAAAAATACAATATATTTTTAAAACTTTAAGATAGGTAGGTAATTCAGAGGGTAAAAAATTGTATAAACATTCAAATATTTAACTTTATTTAAAACATTAAATTTGTACTCATATATTCATCTATTTATTTATCATTCATTTATTCCTCCACATATACAATACATTTACGTAGTTATTAACAGTTTTGGCTAGCATTAACAAATTATACTTTTCTTCTGACAAATATAAAAACAGAAATATAAAAACTTAAAAGTATAAAAAGTAAGCTATGGTATTAAATGCAGTATATATTACACACATCTTTTAATATTTTTTCCAAAATCGATTTTTCCTTATAATGAAATAGATTATTGATCTGAATAATGTATTTTTATATAATGTGAGGAAAAAGTCAAATTTTGTTTTAGTCCAGGTGCATAGCTAATTATGACACCCACAATTTTTTTTTAAAGAAACATAGTTTTCTCATTGAATTTTTTAAAAAATTTGTGTTACATATCAAATTCAGAAATATACTCAGGAACTTAGAATGGCACTCTAAGAACAATAAAAAATTCAGAAGATAAAGTAAAATATAGAAATATTTGAATTTATACATATTTTTAAACATTATGCAGAAATTCAAAAAATAAACAAATGCAAATCAAAATGATTGGGAAGCTTTTTAAAACATGTATTAAAGATAAAGAATTCTTCTACAACATATAGAAATTATTTCTACCAATTTTTAGGGAAAGATAATACGTAAAGAAAAGTGGACCAAGGAGAATTGACTAGAAAACTCACAAACTAAGCATTGAAGCACACACATTTAAAGGTGCTTTCAACATCTATACTTGTAAGGAAATTTCAATATAATTTAAAATTAAAAGTTCACATATACAAAAGCCAAGAAATTTTAGTTCTGGAGCTCTATATGAAAAAGTAAAATATACCATTACCATAATTCAAGGATGATATATACAAGATTTAGAAAAAGATCAAGTAAACCTATTGAAAATAATGAGACAAATCTTTGTCTAGTAAATGGTAAAAATTTTCATGTTACATTGTTTATTGAGAAAAACTAAGCTCTGTATGGAATGCTTCAACATTTGTAAAATAGAAAAGGGAACAATCCCTCATTTGTACGTGTGTGTGCACACACCTGTGCATGTGTTTATGAGCTTGAGGGTATTGCTACTTTGAGGTGATAGAAGATGGAGAAGACGATTGGCAAAGGAGAAGAAGAAAGGTATCAGAATTGGAAAGGAAGAAGTAAAATTGTCTCTGTTTACAAATGACATGATTTTATATAGAGAAGCTGGATTAATTTTTAACTGAAAACAATATCAAACTATTTTTTAAGTAATGCATACACATTGAATATGTGTATGACAAGGATTACAAGTCGAGATAGATAAAATTGTTTGAGGTCTATACAAAGCTAGTTTTGGACTGTCATCATCTTATTATAGTGTCTACAATAAACTATTACTTAAAAAAGTTATATTACTTTTTATCTTATGCATATTTCACATATTCAAACATCTTGTTAACTGAAGAGGTCCATTAAATAGAGCTATAAAAGTTATCTCACAGGGTTTATTAGCCTTTCAAGTGCAGCCTAATCCCAACAATTAGTCACTTTGGAAAAATAACTCCATTGTTTTCTCATACTAATAAAGATGTTCATTCAAGTTGTCAGCTAGGATAGATATAAGAAATCAATTTTAGCTGTGAAATTACAGTTTCACCTGGCAGTGGTCTAGGAATATCACTTACTTCATTTCTCATTCTGAGATATCTACAATATATAACTTGGCATTTGAAATGCTATAAAATATGTGTATCAAGGAAATACTGGAACTTAGATTTTTATCAGAAAACCTAGATTTCAGATATGTTTCTGTTTCCTCAGTAATGTATAATTACTCATTTCAATTAACTGGTTTTGAACCCAATCACTACATCAACAAAATTCATTGATCACATTAAATTATTGTTAGCTCCCAGCTCTATAAAGATATAGTTTCTTTAACAGTTATGCTTTTAATGAATTTCAATTTTCATTTATAAAATAACAGCCACTATTTTTAAAGTTTTTGTATAAATTTCACTGAGTGTGAGAAATGCATTGATATTGTATTTCTGGGGCCATTTTTTCCCCATATATCTGAAAAGTCATTAATATATTCATGCCTTTTGATCTTGCTATTCTATTTCTAGAAAGTTATTCTAAGGAACTAATTAGAAACACATGGAAAGTTTTCTCAACAAGAATTTTTACCACATGTTTTTACTATAATATAAAAGAAGAAACCAATTATATGGCATTTAATTGATAGTGTATCATGCAATTATTTTACAGGATGTTCTAAAGTTCTAAAGTCTAGAAACAGAATAAACGTGTTTAAAAACAATTTTAGTTAAAACAAATAATATACTATTTTACTTTTTTTCAGGTGAAATGCCTTTAAATTCAAAGCACTGAATATAATGGTTAGCTTAAAAGAAGTACAATAAATATACTAAACATCCCAAAGTGAGGAAACATGGGAGAAATAGGGTAAACCATGAAATATGCTATTTGGAAGCAATAATATTAAAACAGCTACCCTATAAAACATTTAGCCATTGGTTTAACAGTTGTTTTTTTTTAATAATACCTTCCCCACTACTCCTCTATTTATTTCCATTACCTAATTCTCAGATCACATACTGCATGTGTTTCTACCTGCCATCTACACTAATTTGGACTTTGCAGGGACAACCTCTTAACCTAACAAGGTCCTTTAAGTGCTTTTATGCTAGGAAATTCCATAACATGACAAATTAGGCACACAGCTGTAAAGAGTGACTTTATCTCCAGATCCCAGATCCATTCTGTTCCACAAATGTTTATCATCATTACATTAGAGATATATAAGGGAAATATTGTCAGTAATCAACTTCTCCCCACTCCTAACTCAAACTAATTTCACCCAGTTACCAGTTGAAGCAATTGCTGAATGAAAATTGTTGAAAGAGAGAAAATGGAAGAGGGAGAGAGAGAAAGACAAGGGAAATCAGCGAAGACATTATTAACCAATAAAAGAAGTAAATTCCTGAGCCTGAATGTCATGCATCTGAATATCTGAATATTGTAAAAGATTTTCAAGTTCACAGCACACTAAGAAAGAAAAATTCCTATAAAACTTCAGAACACTAGAGACAGGCTTATAAGTGAGAAGAGAGAAAAAGAGAGAGAGAGAGAGAGTTCTAAGCTTATGGGAACGCCATAAATCCCATATAATCAAACATGATAATAAAAGTATACAATTTGATGTTACAAGTTTCTTCAGAAAAAAAAATCAACTTTGATTGAATATGTGCAGATGTAGAGATAGAATTCTTCACATTTGATATAAACTGACCAGATAGAAGTCATTCTTGAGCAAACTAGTATGGCATACAAAGCAGTGGATCAGCAAAACTTGTACCTTTGAAGAAGAACTTATAGACACAAATTACTAGAAAAATATTATTTTAAATGATTAATAGAAATGCATGGCATGGTAACTGAGCTTTGGGAGGTATATGTGTGAGTGTACTTGTGCTTCCATATATATGCTTAACTGTTTTGAAACCAGTGTCATTATTATTAGATAATATGATTTCATTAATTCTTGTAAATCATTTGGTGATCTTTACAAAGTCCTATGTTGTACAACTCTTGCACATATCATCAAATGTAAAGTAAAACCTGAGAATATTTAACACTTGGCATTGAGATAAATTGTAAAAATATTTGTTCTGCAATAATTTATTGGTGGTCTTGGCCACCTAAGCCAGGGGCATTTCTGGTTTGTTTACATAATTAATTTATAATCCTTGTTTAAGTCTTTGTCTATGTGTGCAAGTATAAGACTAAATTGTATTATTCTGGCTATGTGGGAAACACTATGTAGAGTTATTGGTTATTCTCTATTATATTTTATATTTATTCCACTGATTTGTCTGTGCCATAAACAGTTTGCTATCCTAGGGAGGATAGATTATCTTCACTGGGCTTTGTGTGTTGGCTGGGGTAACTGGTGGCCTGTTCTATTGAAACAAGACATTCATGGTGATTGCTTAACCATCTTGCCTTGCTGGTGTTCTTCCCATCTCCTTTCTAGCTGATGCTGCTGAACTTCAAAGAACCATTTGCCTTCTCCATCTGCACAGTCACCTCATCTCATGCCTCAGAGAACCTTGAAGGCACATGAAATTTATTACTCAGCTGTCACTATTCTTTCTCAAAGGGTTATTTGAGAGTTAATATATTTTCAAACTGATACATACCATAGGGAACAAGAAGGGTACTGGATTAAGTATGGTCTCTGCCTCACACATTACATAGATATTTCTAACTTATCTGGCTAGGACCATATTGACCTGGGGCCTCTCTGAGAAACATGTAACTTCCAAAGTCTATGTCAAGGTATGACTCAAGATAGGTCCTGTATTAGTTTGTTTGGGCTGCCATAAAAAGATACTACAGACTAGTTGGATTAAAAAATAGGAATTTAACTTTTCATAGTTCTCAGGGCTGGAAGTCCAAGATCGAGGTGTCAGCACATATGGTTTCTCCTGAGGCCTGTGTCCTCAGATTGCAAATGGCTACCTTCTCACTGTGTCCTCACATGGTCCTTTCTCTGTGAGCATATATTACTGGTGCTTCTTCCTCTTCTTGTAAGACACCATGAATTTCTGCCATATCCTTATGATCTTATTTAACCTTATTCACCTCTTTAAAGACCTTATCTTTGAATATAGTCATATCAGAGGTTAAGGTTTAAATATATGAATTGGCGGGGGGTAGGGGGGCAAATTCAGCTTCTAAGTCCCAATGTTCTCAATTAGTCAAAGCTATTCAGATATTTTGAAATCTCAAGTGGGTGCAGCCAGTGACCTGTCTCACACTTTTCTCAATGAATAGCCACTTCTGTAAGTCCTGTGAAAATTCTAAATGCTCCAGCTGCCCAGTGCTTTCTCCAGAATTACCTGGGCACTCCATGCTTCAGTAAATAAAACTTCAGTTCTGACTGCTGGGGGCCTCCTTGACCCTGTTCCATTTCTATGGCAAGCATTAGGCCTGGTTGGTTAGGATTAATCATATTGTCCCTCCTTCCTGTAACAAGGATTTTAACAAGAGTTTTAGATGATTCATACTCTCTAAGACGACAAATATTTAAAGGCATTAAAATATCAGCAGAATTAGTATAAAATGTGATTATAACCAATGATTATTGGTGTTCCTATTGCTTATTTATAGACAAAGACTGAAATTAGAATTCAAAATTAAGTAATTAATTAACAGGCCAGATATACATACAGAAGCTAAAAGAATTAAAACAATATCTAAAATATGCTGCTTACAAGAGACTCACTTTAGCTTAAGAAACCATGAGGCTGAAAGTAAAGTAATCAAAAAAGATATTCCAAACAAATAGTAACCAAAGGAAAGCATGAGTGGCTATATATATGTCAGACAAAATAGATGACTTTAAGTGCAAAACCATCACAAGGGACAAGAGAAGGCCATTAGATAATGAGAAAAAGGTTAATTCATCAAGAAGATATCATGGTTGTAAAAATATATGCACCCAACCTGGAAGCACATAAATATATAAAGCAAATATTAACAGAACTGAAGGAAAAAATAGATAACAGTACAATAATGATGGAAACTTCAGTATCCCACTCTCAACATTGAATCATCCCAACAGAAAATCAATAAGGAAACAGCGGACTTCAATAACCCTTTGATCAAGCAGAACTAACAGGCATACATATAAGTTTCCATCCAACAGCAACAGAATATACATTCTTCTCAACTGCACACAGAACATTCTCAAGATAGATCGGACATTAGGTCACAAAACAAGTTGTAACAAATTTAAGAAGACTAAAATCGGGCTTCCCTGGTGGCGCAGTGGTTGGGAGTCCGCCTGCCGATGCAGGGGACATGAGTTCTGTGCCCCGGTCCGGGAGGATCCCACGTGCCGCGGAGCGGCTGGGCCCATGGGCCATGGCCACTGCGCCTGCGCGTTCGGAGCCTGTGCTCCGCAACGGGAGAGGCCAGATCAGTGAAAGGCCCGCGTACCGCAAAAAAAAAAAAAAAAAAAATATATATATATATATATATATATATATATCAATTCATATATTTAAGTCTTCTTGGGTTATTCTTAGTAATGTTTTGTAAATCAACAGGAGAGACCACAACAGTGAGAGGCCCGCATACCGCAAAAAAAAAAAAAAAATTAAAAAAAAAAAAAAGAAGACTAAAATCATATCAGGTATCTCTTCTAATCACAATGGTAAAGAACCAGAAATCAATAACAGGAGGAAAATTCACAAATATGTGGAAATTAAACAAGACAATGCTGAACAACCAAAGAGGCAAAGAAGAAATCAAAAGGAAAATCAAAAAATACTTTGAGACAAATGAAAATGGAAACACACCATACCAAAACTTATGAAAAACTCATTCAGCAAAAGGAATTCTAACAGGAAGTTTATAATGACAAAAACTTACATTAAGAAAAAAAGAGGGGCTTCCCTGGTGGCGCAGTGGTTGCGCGTCCGCCTGCCGATGCAGGGAAACCAGGTTCGTGCCCCGGTCTGGGAGGATCCCGCATGCCACGGAGAGGCTGGGCCCGTGAGCCATGGCCACTGGGCCTGCGCGTCCGGAGCCTGTGCTCCGCAATGGGAGGGGCCACAACAGAGGGAGGCCAGCATACCACAAAAAAAAAAAAAAAAGAAAAAAAAGAAGAAAAAAAGAAATATCTCAAGTAAACAACCTAAATCAACTCAAAATGGATGAAAGATTTAATTATCAGACTTGCAACTGTAAACCTAGAAAGAAATAAAAGGGAGAAAGCTCCTTGATATTGGTCTTAGCAAGGATTTTTTTTAATCTGATACAATATCACTTCACAACTGTTGAAATGGTTAATATCAAAAAGACAAAAGTTAACAAGTGTTGGCAAAAAAGAAGCCCTGGTATACTCTTGGTGAGAATATAAATTGGTATAGCCATTATGAAAAACACTATGGAGGTTCCTCAAAATATTAAAAATAGAACTATCATATCATCCAACAATCCTACTTCTGGTTACATATATGAAAAATGAAATCAGTATCTTTAGGAGATATGAGAACTCCCATGTTCATTGCAGCATTATTCACAATATCCAAAGTCTGAAAACAACCTAAATGTCCATTGATGGACAAATGGAGAAGGAAAATGTGGTGTACATATCCAAAGAAATATCATTCAGCCTTAATAAAAAAAAATGGTGATCCTGTCATTTGTGACAACATGGATGAATCTGGAAGACTTTATACTAAGTAAAATAAGTCTGAAACAGAAAGGCAAATACTGCATGATCTCACTTATAGGTGGAATCTAAAAAAGACAAACTCATAAAAGCAGAATAGAGGGGTGGTTGCTGGAGGCTGAGAGGTAGGGTAAAATGAGAGATGCTGGTCAAATGGTAAAAAGTTTCAGTTTTGCAGAATGAATAAATTCTGGAGAAAAATGTACTGCCTGGTAATTATTGTTAAAAATATCATATTGTATACTTGAATTTTGCTAAGAAAGTAGATCTTAAGTGTTCTCACCACACACACACACACAAAAGCTGCTATGTGAGGTGATGGATATGTTAATTAGCTTGATTGTGGTAATCATTTAACAATGAATGTGTATATCAAACTACATTTTATACACCTTAAATATATACAATTTCTATTTATCAATTATACCTCAACAAATTTGGAGGAAAAAAAAAAAAAGGCAGCCCTTAAGTCCACAGTAGCACTCTAATTTCTAAGTGAGCCAGAATATTGATTTACTATTTAAAACAGTTCATGATTATTTTTCTGTTACTTATACCTAAAATGATACTAACAGATGCAGCAGGGCAATATGATATCCAGGAATTAAAAATGACTTTATTATTTCAAAAACATTATTCCTTCTAGTTTTATTAAGTTGTATATAAGGGTGAAAAAATAAATAAACCTGGGAAATAAATAATCAGGCCTTTATCAAAACATGATCTTTCAGACCAAAATGTGTTATGTTTAACAGCTTGAACTTATGGAACAAGAGACTGGATTACAATCCAGATTCCCTTTTTTGCTGTTGATTATGTTCTTTTACAGGTATTCTGAGGATTAAATGAAATATTTGTAAAATGCTTATTAGAACATTGCTTGCCACATAGTATGGACTCAATAAACATTGGCTATTTCTGTTTTTAGGATTGAGAGTATGCTCATTTTGTGAGTGTGTGTGTGTAGTATAGAGTTTATTATTTTTAACATCTTTATTGGAGTGTAACTGCTTTACTGTGCTGTGTTAATTTCTGCTGTATAACAAAGTCAATCAGGAGGGCAGACAGCAGAAGCAAGAAGAACTACAATACGGCAGCCTGTGGAACAAAAACCACACTCACAGAAAGACAAGATAAAAAGGCAGAGAGCTATGTACCAGATGAAGGAACAAGATAAAACCCCAGAAAAACAACTAAATGAAGTTGAGATA
>NC_041217.1:11828104-11829050 GCF_002837175.3 Physeter macrocephalus | reverse complement strand
ACAGACAAGCAAAAGCTAAGAGAATTCAGTACCACTAAACTAAGCTCTACAACAAATGGTAAAGGAACTTCTCTAAGTGGGAAACACAAGGGAAGAAAAGGACCGGCAAAAACAAACCCAAAACAATTAAGAGAATGGAAAATTGTCATAGGAACATGCATATCGATAATTACCTTAAACACAAATGGATTAAATGCTCCAACCAAAAGACACAGACTCTCTGAACGGATCCCAAAACAAGACCCAGATATGTGCTGTCTACAAGAGACCCACTTCACACCTAGGGACACATGCAGACTGAAAGTGCAGGGATGGGAAAAGATATTCTATGCAAAAGGAAATCAAAAGAAAGCTGGAGGAGCAATACTTGTATCAGATAAAATAGACTTTAAAATAAAGAATGTTACAAGAGACAAGGGAGGACACTACATAATGATCAAGGAATCAATCCAAGAAGAAGATATAACAATTATAAATATATATGCACCCAACATAGGAGCACCTCAATACATAAGGCAACTGTTACCAGATATAAAAGAGGAAATCGACAGTAACACAAAAATAGTAGGGGACTTTAACACCACACTTACACCAATGGACAGATCATCTAAACAAAGTTAATAAGGAAACAGAAGCTTTAAATGACACAATAGACCAGATAGATTTAATTGATATTTATAGGACATTCCATCCAAAAACAGCAGATTACACTTTATTCTCAAGTGCACATGGAACATTCTCCAGGATAAATCACAACTGGGGTGCAATCAAACCTAAGTAAATTTAAGAAAATTGAAATCATAACAAGCATCTTTTCTGACCAAAAAGCTATGAGATTAGAAATCAATCACAGGGGAAAAAAAACATTAAAAACACAAACACATGGAGGCTAAACAATACGTTACTAAATAACCAAGAGATCACTGAAGAAATCAAAGAGGAAATC
>NC_041217.1:11826360-11828094 GCF_002837175.3 Physeter macrocephalus | reverse complement strand
CTTGTACCTAAAGAAATTAGAGAAAGAAGAACAAACAAACCCCAATGTTAGCAGAAGGAAAGAAATCATAAAGGTCAGATCAGAAATAAATGAAAAAGAAATGACGGAAACGACAGAAAAGATCAATAAAATTAAAGCTGGTTCTTTGTGAATATAAACAAAATTGATAAACCATTAGCCAGACACATCAAGAAAAAAAGGGGAAGACTCAAATCAAGAATTAGAAATGAAAAAGGAGAAGTAACAACTGACACTGCAGAACTACCGAGGATCATGAGAGATTACTACAAGCAACTCTATGCCAATAAAATGGACAACCTGGAAGAAATGGACAAATTCTTAGAAAAGCACAGCCTTCCGAGACTG
Organism: Physeter macrocephalus; assembly: GCF_002837175.3. Lineage (NCBI taxonomy): Eukaryota > Metazoa > Chordata > Mammalia > Artiodactyla > Physeteridae > Physeter > Physeter macrocephalus. Next base: position 11,827,728 of record NC_041217.1, on the reverse strand, counting down.
AACCAGGAAGAAATAGAAAATATGCACAGACCAATCAGAAGTAATGAAATTGAAACTGTGATTAAAAATCTTCCGACAAACAAAAACCCAGGACCAGACGGCTTCACAGGCGAATTCTATCAAACATTTAGAGAAGAGCTAACGCCTATCATTCTCAAACTCTTCCAAAATATAGCAGAGGGAGTAACACTCCCAAACTCACTCTATGAGGCCAACATCACCCTGATACCAAAACCAGACAAAGATACTACAAAAAAAGAAAATTACAGATCAATATCACTAATGAATATAGATGCAAAATTCCTCAACAAAATACCAGCAAACAGAACCCAACAACACATTAAAAGGATCATGCACCATGATCAAGGGGGATTTATCCCAGTGATGTAAGGATTCTTCAATATATGCAAATCAATCAATGTGATACACCACATTGACAAATTGAAGAATAAAAACCATATGATCCTGTTAAAGATGCAGCAAAAGCTTCTAACAAAATTCAACACCATTTATGATAAAAACTCTCCAGAAAGTGGGCATAGATGGAATCTCCCACAACATAATAAAGGCCATATACGATGATCCCATAGCAAACATCATTCTCAATGGTGAAAAACTGCAACCATTTCCTCTAAGATCAGGAACAAGACAAGGAGGTCCACTTTCGCCACTATTATTCAACGTAGTTTTGGAATTCCTAGCCACAGCAATCAAGAAGAAAAAGAAATAAAAGGAATACAAATTGGAAAAGAAGAAGTAAAACTGTCACTGTTTGCAGATGACATGATACTATACATAGAGAATCCTAAAGATGCCACCAGAAAACTATTAGAGCTAATCAACGAATTTGGCAAAGTTGCAGGATACAAAATGAATGCACAGAAATCTCTTGCATTCCTATCCACTAATGATGAAAACTCTGAAAGAGAAATTAAGGAAACACTCCCATTTACCACTGCAACAAAAATAATAAAATACCTAGGAATAAACCTACTTAAAGAGCCAAAAGCCCTGTATGACGAAAACTATAAGACACTGAGGAAAGAAATCAAAGATGATACAAACAGATGAAGAGATATACCATGTTCTTGGACTGGAAGTATCAATATTCTGAAAATGACTACATTACCCAAAGCAATCTACAGATCCAATGCTATCCCTAACATATTACCAGTGGTATTTTTTACAAAACTAGAACAAAAAATCTTAAAATTCGTATGGAGACACAAAAGACCATGAATAGCCAAAGCAGTCTTGAGGGAAAAAAACGGAGCTGGAGGAATCAGACTTCCTGACTACAGACAATACTGCAAACCTACAGAAATCAAGACAATATGGTACTGGCACAAAAACAGAAATATAGATCAA
>NC_041217.1:11825382-11826283 GCF_002837175.3 Physeter macrocephalus | reverse complement strand
AATCAATGGACAAAGGATTAATCTCCAAAATATATAAACAGCTCATGCAGCTCAATATTAAAAAAACAAACAACCCAATCCAAAAATGGGCAGATCTAAATAGACATTTCTGCAAAGAAGATATATGGATGGCCAAGAAGCATACAATGGAATATTACTCAGCCATAAAAAGGAATGAAATTGGGTCATTTGTAGAGAAGTGGATGGATCTAGAGACTGTTATACAGATGAGGTAAGTCAGAAAGAGAAAACAAATATTGTATATTAAGGCATATATGTGGAATCTAGAAAAATAGTACAGATGAACTGGTTTGCAGGGCAGAAATAGAGATGTAGATGTACAAAACAGATGTGTGGACACCAGCAGGAAAGGGGGCTGGGATGAATTGGGAGAGTAGGATTGACATATATACACTAATATGTATAAAATGGATAACTGATAAGAAAAAAATAAAATGAGATGATAAAAAAACAAAGTGGATCTGCTATATGTCTGTATATATATCCCCATATCCCATCCCTCCCACCATCCCTATCCCACCCCTCTAGGTTGTCACAGAGCACTGAGCTGATATCCTTGTGCTATGAAGCTGCTTCCCACTACCTATTTTACATTTAGTAGTGTATATATGTCAATTCTACTCTCTCACTTCATCCCAGCTTACCCGTCCCCCTCCCTGTGTCCTCAAGTCTATTCTCTAAGTCTGTGTCTTTATTCCTGTCCTGACCCTACATTGCTCAGAACATTTTTTCTTTTCTTTTGTAGATTCCATATATATGTGTTAGCATACGCTATTTGTTTTTCTGTCTCTGACCTACTTCACTCTGTATGACAGATTCTATGTACATCCACCTCACTACAAAGAACTCATTTTCATTTCTTTTTATGGCTGAGTAATAT
>NC_041217.1:11820087-11824975 GCF_002837175.3 Physeter macrocephalus | reverse complement strand
CCATTCTGAGGGTTGTCTTTTCATCTTGTTTGTGGTTTCCTTTGCTGTGCAAAAGCTTTTAAGTTTCATTAGGTCCCATTTGTATATTTTTGTTTTTATTTCCATTACTCTAGGAGGTGGGTCAAAAAGGATCTTGCTGTGACTTATGTCATAGAGTGTTCTGCCTATGTTTTCCTCTACCAGTTTTATAGTGTCTGGACTTATATTTAGGTCTATAATCCATTTTGAGTTTATTTTTTTGTATGGTGTTAGGGTGTGTTCTATTTCATTCTTTTACATGTAGCTGTCCAGGTTTTCTGGCACCACTTACTGAAGAGGCTGTCTTTTCTCCATTGTATTTTCTTTCCTCCTTTATCAAAGATAAGGTGACCATATGTGTGCGGGTTTATCTCTGGGCTTTCTATCCTCTTCCATCGATCTATATTTCTGTTTTTGTGCCAATATCACACTGTCTTGATTACTGTAGCTTTGTAGTTTTGTCTGAAGACAGGGAGCCTAATTCCTCCAGCTCCGTTTTTCTTTCTCAAGATTACATTGGCTATTCAGGGTCTTTTGTGTTTCCATACAAATTGTAAGAAGTTTTGTTCTAGTTCTGTGCAAAATGCCATTTGTAGTTTGGTAGGGATTACAATGAATCTGTGGATTGCTTTGGGTAGTATAGTCATTTTCACAATGTGGATTTTTCCAATCCAAGAACATGGTGTATCTCTTCATCTGTTTCTATCATCTTTAATTTCTTTTATCAGTGTCTTATAGTTGTCTGCATACAGGTCTTTTGTCTCTTTAGGTAAGTTTGTTCCTAGGTATTTTATTCTTTTTGTTGCAATGGTAAATGGCAGTGTTTCCTTAATTTCTCTTTCAGATTTTTCATCATTAGTGTATAGTAATGCAACAGATTTCTGTGCATTCATTTTGTATCCTACTACTTTACCGAATTCTTTAATTAGCTCTTGTAGTTTTCTGGTAGCATCCTTAGGATTCTCTATGTATATTACCATGTCAAACAGTGACAGCTTTACTTCTTCTTTTCTGATTTGGATTCCTTTTATTTCTTTTTCTTCTCAGATTGCCATGGCTAAAACTTCCAAAACTATGTTGAATAAAGTTGGTGAGAGTGGGCAACCTTGTCTTGTTCCTGATCTTAGAGAAAATGATTTCTGTTTTTCAACATTGAGAATGATGTGGGCTGTGGCTTTGTCGTATATGGCCTTTGTGATGTTGAGGTAGGTTCCCTCTATGCCCACTTTCTGAAGATTTTTTATCATAAATGGGTGTTGAATTTTGTCAAAAGCTTATTCTGCTTTTATTGAAATTATCATATGGTTTTTCTCCTTCAATTGGTTAACATGGTGTATCACAGTGATTGATTTGCATATATTGCAGAATCCTTGCTTTCCTGAGATAAACCCCACTTAATCATGATGTAAGGTCCTTTTAATGTGCTGTTGGATTCTGTTTGCTAGTACTTTGTTGAGGATTTTTGCTTCTATATTCTTCAGTGATATTGGCCTGTAATTATATTTTTTTGTGACATCTTTGCCTGGTTTTTGTATCAGGGTGATGGTGGCCTTGTAGAATGAGTTTGGGAGTGTTCCTCCCTCTGCTATATTTTGGAAGAGTTTAAGGAGGATAGGTGTTAGCTCTTCTCTAAACGTTTGATAGAATTCACCTGTGAAGCCTTCTGGTCCCTGGATTTTTTTGGAAGAGTTTGAGAAGGATAGGTGTTAGCTCTTTTCTAAATGTTTGATGGAATTTGCCTGTGAAGCCATCTGGCCCTGGGCTTTTATTTGTTGGAAGATTTTTAATCACAGTTTCAATTTCAGTGCTTGTGATTGGTCTGTTCATATTTTCTATTTCTTCCTGGTTCAGTCTTGGAAGGTTGTACTTTTCTAAGAGTTTGTCCATTTCTTCCAGGTTGTACATTTTATTGGCATAGAGTTCCTTGTAGTAGTCTCCTGTGATCATTTGTATTTCTGCAGTGTCAGTTGTTACTTCTCCTTTTTCATTTCTAATTCTATTGATTTGAGTCTTCTCCCTTTTTTTCTTGATGAGTCGGCTAAAAGTTTATCAATTTTGTTTATCTTCTCAAAGAACCAGCTTTTATTGATCTTTGCTATTGTTTTCTTCATTTCTTTTTCATATATTTCTGATCTGATATTTATTATTTCTTTCCTTCTGCTAACTTTGGGGTTTTTTGTTGTTCATCTTCTTTCTCTAATTGACTTAGGTGTAAGTTTAGTTTGTTTATTTGAGATTTTTCTTGTTTCCTGAGGTAGGATTTTATTGCTGTAAACTTCCCTTTTAGAACTGCTTTTACTGCATCCCATAGCTTTTGGGTCATCGTGGTTTCATTGTCATTTGATTCTACGTATTTTTTTAATCTCTTCTTTGATTTCTTCAGTGATCTCTTGGTTATTTAGTAGCGTATTGTTTAGCCTTCATGTGTTTGTATTTTTTACAGATTTTCTCCTGTAATTGATATCTATTCTCATAGTGTTGTGATTGGAAAAGATACTTCATACAATTTCAATTTTCTTAAATTTACTGAAGCTTGATTTGTGACCCAAGATATGATCTATCCTGGAGAATGTTCCATGAGCACTTGAGAAGAAATTGTATTCTGTTGTTTGTAGATGGAATGTCCTATAAATATTAATTAAGTCCTTCTGATCTAATTTGTCACTTAAAGCTTGTGTTTCCTTATTTATTTTCATTTTGGATGATCTGTCCATTGGTGTAAGTGAGGTATTAAAGTCCCCCACTATTATTTTGCTGCATTTAATATTTTTTCTTTGTATTTAATTTTTGATAATTTGATTAATACGTGTCTTGGCATGTTTCTCCCTGAATCTTTATTTTAAAGTCTATTTTGTCTAATATGAGTATTGCTACTCCAGCTTTATTTTGATTTCCATTATTATAAAATATCTTTATCCATCTCCTCATTTTCAGTCTGTATGTGTCTCTAGGTCTGACGTGGGTTTCCTGTAGACAGCATATATACGGGTCTTGTTTTTGTATCCATTCAGCCAGTCTGTGTCTTTTGGTTGGAGCATTCAATCCATTTACATTTAAGGTAATTATCGATATGTTTGTTCCTATTACCATTTTCTTAATTGTTTTGAGTTTGTTTTTGTAGGTCTTTTCCTTCTCTTCTGTTTTCTGCCTAGAGAATTTCCTTTAGCATTTGTTGTAAAGCTGGTTTGGTGGTGCTGAATTCTCTTAACTTTTGCTTCTCTGTAAAGGTCTTAATTTCTCCGTCGAATCTATATGAGATCCTTGCTGTGTAGAGTAATCCAGGTTGTAGGTTGTTCCCTTTCATCACTTTAAATATGTCCTGCCACTCCCTTCTGACTTGCAGAGTTTCTGCTGAAAGATCAGCTGTTAACCTTATGGGGATTCCCTTGTATGTTATTTGTTGCCTTTCCCTTGCTGCATTTAATATTTTTTCTTTGTATTTAATTTTTGATAATTTGATTAATACGTGTCTTGGCATGTTTCTCCCTGAATTTATCCTATGGGACTCTCTGCACTTCTGGGACTTGATTGACTATTTCCTTTCCCAAGTTAGGGAAGTTTTCAACTATAATCTCTTCAAATATTTTCTCAGACCCTTTATTTTTCTCTTCCTCTGGGACCCCTATAATTCTAATGTTGGTGCTTTTAATGTTGTCCCAGATGTCTCTGAAACTGTCCTCAATTCTTTTCATTCTTTTTTCTTTATTCTGTTCTGTGGCAGTTATTTCCACTATTTTATCTTCCAGGTCACTTACCCGTTCTTCTGCCTCAGTTATTCTGCTACTGATTCCTTCTAGAGAATTTTCAATTAACAAAATAATAGTAGGGGACTTTAACACCCCACTTTCAACTATGGACAGATCAACGAAAATGAAAATAAATAAGGAAACACAAGCTTTAAATGATACATTAAACAAGATAGACTTAATAGACATTTATAGGACATTCCATCCAAAAACAACAGAATACACTTTCTTCTCAAGTGCTTATGGAAAATTCTCCAGGAGAGATCATATCCTGGGTCACAAATCAATCCTTGGTAAATTTAAGAAAATTGAAATCATATCAAATATCTTATCTGACCACAACACTGTGAGAATAGATATCAACTACAGGGAAAAAATCTGTAAAAAATTCAAACACATGGATGCTAAACAATGCACTACTAAATAACCAAGAGATCACTGAAGAAATCAAAGAGGAAATCAAAAAATACCTAGAAACAAATGACAATGAAAACACAACGGCCAAAACCTATGGGATGCAGCAAAAGCAGTTCTAAGAGGGAAGATTATAGCAATACAATCCGACCTAAAGAAACAAGAAAAATCTCAAATAAACCACCTAACCTTACACTTAAAGCAATTAGAGAAAGAATAACAAAAAAACCCCAAAGTTATCAGAAGGAAATAAATAATAGAGATCAGATTAGGAATCAATGAAAAAGAAATGAAGGAAAAAATAGCAAAGATCAATAAAACTAAAAGCTGGTTCTTTGAGAAGATAAACAGAATGATAAACCATTAGCCAGACTCATCTAGAAAAAAAGGGGAGAAGTCTCAAATCAAAAGAATTAGGAAAGAAAAAGGAGAAGTAACAACTGACACTGCAGAAAGACAAAGGATCATGAGAGATTACTATAAGCAGTTATATGCTAAAATAATGGACAACCTGAAAGAAATAGACAAATTCTTAGAAAAGCACAACCTTCCAAGACTGAACCAGGAAGAAACAGAAAATATAAAAAGACCAATGACAAGCACTGAAATTGAAACTGTGATTAAAAATCTTCCAACAAACAAAAGCCCACGACCAGATGGCTTCAGAAGCGAATTCTATCAAACATTTACAGAAGAGCTAACATCTATTC
>NC_041217.1:11817807-11819816 GCF_002837175.3 Physeter macrocephalus | reverse complement strand
ATTTTCATTTTGGATGATCTGTCCATTGGTGTAAGTGAGGTATTAAAGTCCCCCACTATTATTTTGTTACTGTCAATTTCCTCTTTTATAGCTGTTAGCATTTGCCTTATGTATTGAGGTGCTCCTATGTTGGGTGCATAAATATTTACCATTGTTGTATCTTCTTCTTGGATTGATCCCTTGATCATTATGTTTTGTCCTTTTTTTGTCTCTTGTACTAGTCTTTATTTTAAAGTCTATTTTGTCTAATATGAGTATTGCTACTCCAGCTTTATTTTGATTTCCATTATTATAAAATATCTTTATCCATCTCCTCATTTTCAGTCTGTATGTGTCTCTAGGTCTGACGTGGGTTTCCTGTAGACAGCATATATACGGGTCTTGTTTTTGTATCCATTCAGCCAGTCTGTGTCTTTTGGTTGGAGCATTCAATCCATTTACATTTAAGGTAATTATCGATATGTTTGTTCCTATTACCATTTTCTTAATTGTTTTGAGTTTGTTTTTGTAGGTCTTTTCCTTCTCTTCTGTTTTCTGCCTAGAAAATTTCCTTTAGCATTTGTTGTAAAGCTGGTTTGGTGGTGCTGAATTCTCTTAACTTTTGCTTCTCTGTAAAGGTCTTAATTTCTCCGTCGAATCTATATGAGATCCTTGCTGTGTAGAGTAATCCAGGTTGTAGGTTGTTCCCTTTCATCACTTTAAATATGTCCTGCCACTCCCTTCTGGCTTGCAGAGTTTCTGCTGAAAGATCAGCTGTTAACCTTATGGGGATTCCCTTGTATGTTATTTGTTGCCTTTCCCTTGCTGCATTTAATCTTTTTTCTTTATTCTGTTCTGTGGCAGTTATTTCCACTATTTTATCTTCCAGGTTACTTATCCATTCTACTGCCTCAGTTATTCTGGTATTGATTCTTTCTAGAATATTTTTAATTTCATTTATTGTGTTGTTCATCAGTGTTTGTTTTCTCTTCCTTTCTTCTAGGTCCTTGTTAAACGTATGTTGTATTTTCTCCATTCTATTTCCGATATTTTGGATCATCCTTACTATCATTACTCTGAATTCTTTTTCAGGTGGACTGCCTATTTCCTCTTCATTTGTTTGAACTGGTTGGTTTTTACTTTGCTCCTTCATCTGCTGTATATTTTCTGTCTTCTCATTTTGTTTAACTTTCTCTGTTTGAAGTCTCCTTTTTGCAGGCTGCAGGGTTATAGTTCCCATTATTTTTGGTGTCTGCCCCCAGTGGGTGAAGTTGGTTCAGTGGCTTGTGGAGGCTTCCTGGTGGAGGGGACTGGTGCCTGTGTTCTGGTGGATGGGGCTGGATCTTGTCTTTCTGTTGGGCACGGCCACATCCAGTGGTGTGTTTTGTGGTGTCTCTGAACTTAGTATGACTTTAGGCAGCCTCTCTGCTAATGGGTGGGGTAATGGGTGGGGTTGTGTTCCTGTCTTGCTAGTTGTTTTGCATGGGGCCTCCAGCACTGAAGTTTGTTGGCCGTTGGATGAAGCTGGTCTTAGTGCTGAGACAGAGGTCTCTGGGAGACCTCTTGTCAATTGATATTACGTGGGGCCGGGAGGTCTCTTGTGGTCCAATGTCCTGGACTCGGCTCTCCAACTTTGGAGGCTCAGGCCTGACACCCAGTTGGAGCACCAAGATACTGCCAGCCACACAGCTTAGAAGAAAAGTGAGAAAAGGAAGAAAATAAACAACAAAAAAAGCAAACAGATAGAACCCCAAACCCAATGGTAAAAGCAAAACTAAATAGACAAAATCACATGAAGAAACATACACAAACACACTCACAAGAAGAGAAAAAAGAGGAAAAAAGTAGGATAAAATAAAAAAATAATAAAATTTTAAAAAGTAAGAGAATAAGAAAAGGAAGAAAATAAACAACAAAAAAAGCAAACAGATAGAACCCCAAACCCAATGGTAAAAGCAAAACTAAATAGACAAAATCACATGAAGAAACATACACAAACACACTCACAAGAAGAGAAAAAAAGAGGAAAA
>NC_041217.1:11794988-11817530 GCF_002837175.3 Physeter macrocephalus | reverse complement strand
CAACCAAACCAATAAACAAATCCACCAATGATAACAAGCACTAAAAACAAAACTAAGATAAACATAAAACCAAATCAGACACAGAAAGTAAACCCCAAGTCTACTGTTGCTCCCAAAATCCACCGCCTCAGTTTTGGGAACATTTGTTGGCTATTCAGGTGTTCCACAGATTCAGGGTTTATCAAGTTGCTTGTGGGGATTTAATCTGCTGCTCCTGAGGCTGCACGGAGAAATTTCCCTTTCTCTTCTTTGTTCGCACATCTCCTGGGGTTCAGCTTTGGTTTTGGCCCCACCTCTGCGTGTAGGTCGCCCTCAGGTGTCTGTTTCCCAATCAGACAGGACGGGGTTAAAGCAGCAGCTGATTAGGGTTCTCTTGCTCACTCAGGCCAGGGAGAGGGAGAAGTGTGGTGTCATAATTGGAATGCAGGGCGAGCCTGCTTCAGCAGAGGAGTGACATGGCAACAGCCTGAGGCATGCCATGTGTTCTCCTGGGGAAGTTGTCCCTGGTTCACAGGACCCTGGCAGTGGCGGGCTGCACAAGCTCCCAGGGGGTTGTGGGTAGTTACCTATACTTGCACACAGGATTCTCGGTGGCTGCAGCAGCAGCGTTAGTGGTTCATGCCCGTCTCTGGGGTCTGAGCTGACAGCTGCGGCTAATGCCCATCTCTGGAGGTTGCTAAGGCAGTGCTCTGCTGTCTCTGGGCACATGGAGCAGGTAGCCCATCTTCTTGTGTAGCCCAAAACAATGGTCTCTTGCTTCTCTAACAGGTTCAGATTTTTTCCTGGACTCCCTCCTGACCAGCTGTGGTGCACTAGCCCCTTCAGGCTGTGGTCACACAGCCAACCCCAGTCCTCTCCCTGGGACCTGACCTCCGAAGCCCGAGCCTCAGCTCTCTGCCCCAGCGACCCTGGCAGTGGCGGGCTGCACAAGCTCCCAGGGGGTTGTGGGTAGTTACCTATACTTGCACACAGGATTCTCAGTGGCTGCAGCAGCAGCGTTAGTGGTTCATGCCCGTCTCTGGGGTCTGAGCTGACAGCTGCGGCTCATGCCCATCTCTGGAGGTTGCTAAGGCAGTGCTCTGCTGTCTCTGGGCACATGGAGCAGGTAGCCCATCTTCTTGCGTAGCCCAAAACAATGGTCTCTTGCTTCTCTGGCAGGTTCAGATTTTTTCCTGGACTCCCTCCTGACCAGCTGTGGTGCACTAACCCCTTCAGGCTGTGGTCACACAGCCAACCCCAGTCCTCTCCCTGGGATCTGACCTCCGAAGCCCGAGCCTCAGCTCTCTGCCCCAACCCATCCTGGCGGGTGAGCAGACAGGCCTCTCAGGCTGGTGAGTGCTGGTCAGCACTGGTCCTCTGTGCGGGAATCTCTCCACTTTGCCCTCTGCACCCCTGTTGCTGCTCTCTCCTCCGTGGTTCCAAAGCTTCTCCCCTGCCCAATCCCCGTTCCCACCAGTGAAGGGGCTTCCTAGTGTGTGGAAACTTTTCCTCCTTCACAGCTCCATTCCAGAGGTGCAAGTCCTGTCCCTATTCTTTTGTCTCTGTTTTTTCTTTTTTCTTTTGCCCTACCCATATACGTAGGGAGTTTCTTGCCTTTTGGGAAGTCTGAGGTTTTCTGCCAGCATTCAGTAGGTGTTCTGTAGGAGTTGTTCCACGTGTAGATGTATTTTTTATTTATTTGTGGGGAGGAAGGTGTTCTTCACGTCTCACTCTTCTGCTATCTTGAAGGTCTCCTCAAGATTATGCTCATTTTTAAGATTATCATTAAAAAGAAATAATTATTAAAACCTATTTTTAGACAGAAATTATCTTCAAGTATATTTACATGAACTCACCACAGATTTGTACAAATTTTAAATTGAGAAACACTCATGTATAGAAAATTACCTTGTTCAAGAAATAACTGTCCAGATAGATTTGTGTTTCCTTTTCCATTGTGTACAGTTATTGCTGGAAATAGGCCATTCAGCCAAGGACCCTATTCCAAGTGCCCTTGTTATTAGATGCTATTATGTTTCTCACCAAAGAAATATTAGTAGAAACGATGTTACTGTGTAGCAGAGAATTTAACTTTGCTCAAAGAAAGGTCTAGTCTTTGCCCTTGGCTCCTAAGAGATAATTGCTAAATCCTTGGGATGCCCTACCTTATAAATGTTCCTCTGTTTACCTGAGGGCTTCAGGCCATGCCAGATAGTGATTTAGCATGAAGTCTTTAGTTCACATTACATGAGCTTGACCACTGGAGGTGGAAAGGTGGTTGGAACTGAGGTCAACCATGTAGGCACTCAACCAGGTCTTGTGATATGCTCCAATAAAAACTCTAGGCACTAAGGCTTGGGTGAGCTAATATGGTGGCATATTGTCACACATCCTTGCTGGGAAGTTAGCATTGTCCATGACTCCACGGGAAGAGGACAAACAGAAGCTCCACACATGGAACTTTCCTAGACTCTGCCTGGTAGTGTCTTCCCTTGACTATATTTAATCTCTATCCATTCCCTGTAATAAACAATAACTGTGAATGTAAAAGCTTTCAATGAGTTCTGTGAATCCTTTTAGCAAATTATTGTCTCTGAGGATAATCTGAGGGCTGCAAAACTCTTCAGGTGTTGTCAGAACTGACGGTGTTTTAGTGGACTATTCCCTAACCTCACTGTCAATTTCTGGCTAAGGAGTGTAAGAAATGTGTGTACCTTCTCTAAGCTTAGAGCCTGTTCACAAACTTGATCCAAAGTATTTTTGACCCTAAGGGCAGATAGATCTTTAAGACGAAAGGAGTCTGGTCCATGAACCAGGCTTGTGGACAATTAGTGGGAATGCTGCCACTGACCAGGAACATCCAAATGACATTGTTTCATGAGCAAAAAGTGAACTTCTATTTATTCATTTAAATTATTGCCAATATTATAACAGTATTGGCATAATTAATATACTCCTTATCAAGATTTTAATATTTCTTTGACTGAGACCATTCTTTGAAAAAATGACATAAGTTTAAACAAAAAATAAATAAACTTGTTGCAAACATATCAAATAGTGTCTGTTACTATAATATGCTGACTTTAGAATCCATATTTTCTTGACTCTTTATGTCCGGAGTTCTGGTAGATGCATTTAGGGGTATTTTGGGTAGCAAAAATATTTTACTAGTAGTGACTATTCTACTCAAGTGAAAACTATAACTTTTTTATCACTTATTTCTTTCAATTATAAATATACCTCCACATTAAATTATAATATGAATGAGCAAAAATTATTATCTCTACATCCTCTATAAATTATTTTAAAAGAACATAATATTTTGAAATTTATTTAAAGACACCAAACCAAAAAAAAAAAAAAATTAAAGACATTAAAATTGTCTGTCCACAACTTGGAATTTAATTCTACTTCATTGTTTCATTATTTCAACCAGTATCAATTGACACTTAATTTACCCTAACTCTGTTTTCCTCTTATTCCTATTAGAATTTCCTTTGAAGTTTCCTGGCCATTGAAATGCAGCCCCAGGTTTTGGCCTCTATGTAGCCAGTAGTGTTTCAGATGTCAATACAACAGGCTGTGAAACAGAGTTTCATTAGCCTGAAAAAGGTGATTTATTAGCTTGCCTTCTAGCAAGTTTGAACATTCAATAGCTGCTAAAAATCTGCAAATAAAATAATACCGCTCTCTACACTGAACCTTTAAATATTTTTTAACTCAATATGTTCAAAAAGTAGCTTCCTCATACAATGTTTCAGGCTTTTATATTAATTATTGACTATTAGAAGATGATAAATAAATAACAAGAGGAATTCTTTTATATCTGTAGTTAGAATTATGAATATGTTTTGTTCTTATTGGTTAATTTAAAAATAAATTCAAAATTGTCAATAGATGTATTCACTTGATGGTATAACATTTTGCTAGGCTTAAGAAATAATAAGCAATATATATCAAATGAAAATGGGCAATCTACTTTCTGTGGTTCCCTTTTACATTCGAGTTATTTAATAGGAATTTAGAAAAGTGAACTTAGGAAACACAGAAAACTTCCTAAGCAAGTAACATAAAAATGTTTTTTATTTCCACATCTCATTTAAATATGACATACAATCCTAGTTGAGAATTTCAGGTTTTCACTAGATTTTGTGAAGACAGAGGCACTATATCTATCTATCTATCTATCTATCTATCTATCTATCTATCATCTATCTATCTATATGATCTGAAAACAAATTCAAGCTTTTTGGATCAATTCTTTTGAAAATATACTGTCATGAAAGTTTTATTCATTTAGAAATTCTTGCCCATACTGATATTGCACCAAATTATTGATGTGTACCCTATAAAATTTTGACTAGGGAGAAATATGATTCAAACCCTTTTAAAATTATTTTTGTTTCCTTGTAATTTTTCTCTCTTACAATGTTTTTTCATGTCAATGAGAAAGAATGGCCTGAAGCTTTTTACATTCATAGCCAAGTCAAGAATCACCTAAAATACACTTTAATAATAATACGATTCTCCCAAATCCAACCCTGCCTTTTTTAAAATTAATTTTTATAGGAGTATAGTTGATTTACAATGTTGTGTTAGTTTCTGCTGTACAGCAAAGTGAAGCAGTTATACATATACATATACCCACTCTTTTTTAGATTCTACCCCCTATAGGTCATTACAGAGTACTGAGTAGAGCTCCCTGTGCTATACAGTAGGTTTTTATTAGTTATCTTTTTTATATATAGTAGTCTATATATGTCAATCCCAATCTCCTAATGCATTGGGGCCAACCCTGCCTTTTAATAACATTGATTCTGGATAAACACTTCCATCCTCCTCAGGATCACTTACATACCCATATTTTCCCACTTATATTGTAGTGATTCCCTTGAGACTCCTATTTTTACTATTTTTCATTTCAAAACCTTGTTACTGTATGTAGTTAAACCAGCAATGTTTGTATTTACCATCTCATCACCACAATTCTCTTGATTTCCTTTCCTTCATGTACTCTCATTCTTTCAACTAGTTCTTTATCTTGGTATATGCATGTGACTGTGTGCTTTCCAGTCTAAAGTACAACTTGACAATAGCAATTTTACCACGACTCCTCTTCTACATATGGGATCCATTCCACTGCTTCCTAAGGAGCTCTTAGGAGCTAAACTTTCCTCTTTGTACTCTACTCTCAGTGTTTTCCCAAAAGGCTGAGAGGTGGGGGGATGTACCAAGGAAGCCAAAAACCAGGAAAGGCATTAACATTGGTACAAAGTGGAGGTAGCAGTAATAGGAGTTGACTTACGTTGGAAGATGTGCAGATACTCATATATGTTTTATTCCATGTCTTGCTCCAGTTCTGCATTTCTCAGGAATGTATTTCAAACTATCTGCAGATGTCATTGAATACCTCTGACAAAATATGTAAAGATATTAGAAGGCCAATATAGACTGACCCTTAGCCCAGATAACATAATCAAACTTTTTAAAAAGATATTATGCTTTCTGGCCTTTACTTTCTCATCATCCATCCTCTCCTTCAATAATGAAGAGTTCCATCAGATGATTTCATTGACTTTCTATAGCTAAGATGATTAAGAACGACAATCTTGGGGGCTTCCCTGGTGGCGCAGTGGTTGCGCGTCCGCCTGCCGATGCAGGGGAACCGGGTTCGCGCCCCGGTCTGGGAAGATCCCACATGCCGCGGACCCAAAAGGCTGAGAGGTGGGGGGATGTACCAAGGAAGCCAAAAACCAGGAAAGGCATTAACATTGGTACAAAGTGGAGGTAGCAGTAATAGGAGTTGACTTACGTTGGAAGATGTGCAGATACTCATATATGTTTTATTCCATGTCTTGCTCCAGTTCTGCATTTCTCAGGAATGTATTTCAAAATATCTGCAGATGTCATTGAATACCTCTGACAAAATATGTAAAGATATTAGAAGGCCAATATAGACTGACCCTTAGCCCAGATAACATAATCAAACTTTTTAAAAAGATATTATGCTTTCTGGCCTTTACTTTCTCATCATCCATCCTCTCCTTCAATAATGAAGAGTTCCATCAGATGATTTCATTGACTTTCTATAGCTAAGATGATTAAGAACGACAATCTTTGTCCTAGCTGCTACCCACAGTCTGTGACTCTACTGAGCATCCTCTCCTTTTACCTATTGGCTTGTAGGAAGAAACCAGGTTTTTCTATTTTTTAAAATTATTTGTTACCACTTCTTTGTTTCCTCTGTCAGCTTCTCTTCTTATATTTCTTTGTTCAGAGTTCCATCTGTGATACATTTCTGATGATTCATACTTGTTCTCTAATATTTTGTCCATGCCTCTGGCTCTATACTACTGATATATGTGTAACATCTAATATATATTTCCAACTCAGGTTGAGCTAAAAATGTATACATCAAGATACCCCTTAGATAATTTCACCTGAAAGTTTCCTCAGAGTTTAACTTCAATATGCCTAAAATTGAACTCCTTATCCTTTTTGCCAAATTTGCTTTTACTGCCATATTGCCTATCCTGTTGATGATGTCCACAAAGTAGATGATATCCACTTTGATCAGATATCCATGGGCATTATGCTAAGTGAGATAAGCCAGGTTACAACACGACAAATACTGTATAATTCCACTCAAATGAAGAAGCTAATGTAGTCAAATCATAGAAACAGAAAGGGCTAGTAGTAGGGGGAGAGGGGGAATTAATGTTTAATTAGTATAGTTTTAGTTTTGCAAGGTGAAAAACTTCCAGAGATGTGTTGCACAACAATGTGGATATACTTAACAATTTTGAACTATACACTTGAAAATAGTTAAGAGAGTAAATTTAATGTTATATGTATTTTACCACAATAAAAAATTAATAAATGAATAACTGGATAATTTAGAACTAAATGCTTAAGAATAGAAGACACTCATATTTACACATATATTTTATCTGTCTAGACATATAGAAGTCAGCCTAGGAGCCATAATCCTGACCTTATTTGAACACTTTAATTTGGAATAAGTGTAAGAGATGCTTAGGCACCAGGCCTACGTTCATAAATCCCCTTTTCACTTTATAAGAAAACCATGGATTAATTTTCTAACAACTTTCCCTTCGTTATTACAGTAAGATAAATAATAGTTTACAAAAATGTCAAGTCCTAATTCCTTTAAATGTTACCCTACTTTGAAAATGGGATTTTGAAGATGTGATTACATTAAGAATTTTGAGATGATGAGATTATCCTAGTTTAGCCTGGTGAACCTTAAATGGAATCATGAGTGTCCGTCTCAGAAAAGGTTCAGAAAGAGATCTGACAGCACGCACAGCGAAGACAATATGAAGTCAGAAAAGAGTGATGTCCCCAGGAGCTAAAAATGCCAGCAGCCACCAAAAGCTCAAAGGCACAAGGAATGAATCCTCCCCACGAGCTTCTGTAGGGAGTATGGCGCTACTGGCATCTTGATTTTAGCCCAGTAACACTGATTTCTTACTTCTGGCCTCCAGAAATGTGAGAAAATAAATTTAAAATGTTTTAAGCTTACCCAATCTGTGGTAATTTGTTACAGAAGCTACAGGAAAATAATACAGCTGCTAACTTCTTAGGTACATGAGTTGTGCTTTGAATGCAAAGAAACAAGTTAAAAGCCATAAAATAAATGATACAGACTGAGTCAAAAAGAGTTAAGGAAGAAAGAAATTAAGAACTAAGAACCCAAGGGATATGGTTAGTATCTGAGAAAGTAATTTGGTTATAGTATTAAGTATGCAGTAATTTGCGTTTGGCTAAAGGAAAATGAATTTCCAGGGTTTTCATACTATCATGCGTAAATGCTCAATTATCATTTTAAAAAACATAAGAGCAACAAGTGAAGTAATTGAAGTGAATGGATAATTATTAATACAGTTTAAAAAGTTGCTAAAATTATTGCTATGAATCTAACAGCATGAGTCACTTACAGCCTCCAAGGTTTTCTTAAAATAGAGACTATGAATGAAGTTTTTAAAAAGGATATATATATAAGCACATACCATATATCATATTGTAATTTTTAAAAGAGATCAAAAGTATAGTCCTTGGGCGTCCCTGGTGGCGCAGTGGTTGAGGGTCCGCCTGCTGATGCGGATAAGAACTAAGAACCCAAGGGATATGGTTAGTATCTGAGAAAGTAATTTGGTTATAGTATTAAGTATGCAGTAATTTGCGTTTGGCTAAAGGAAAATGAATTTCCAGGGTTTTCATACTATCATGCGTAAATGCTCAATTATCATTTTAAAAAACATAAGAGCAACAAGTGAAGTAATTGCAGTGAATGGATAATTATTAATACAGTTTAAAAAGTTGCTAAAATTATTGCTCTGAATCTAACAGCATGAGTCACTTACAGTCTCCAAGGTTTTCTTAAAATAGAGACCATGAATGAAGTTTTTAAAAAGGATATATATATAAGCACATACCATATATCATATTGTAATTTTTAAAAGAGATCAAAAGTATAGTCCTTGGGCGTCCCTGGTGGCGCAGTGGTTGAGGGTCCGCCTGCTGATGCGGAGGACGCGGGTTCGCGCCCCGGTCCGGGAGGATCCCATATGCCGCGGAGCGGCTGGGCCCTTGAGGCATGGCTGCTGGGCCTGCGCGTCCGGGGCCTGTGCTCCGCAGCGGGAGAGGCCACGGCAGTGGGAGGCCCGCGTACCAAAAAAAAAAAAAAAGTATAGTCCTTAAGAGCAGAGAGTCTGGTACTAAAATTCCTCTGTCTAAATCTCAGTTCTATTATTTACCAGCTGCGTGAACTTGGGTAAATTACTTCACCTTTCTGTGCCTTAGTTTATTCAATCTGTAAACTAGTGATAAAAATAGACTTCACTGGGTTCTCTGTGAATTAAGTGGGTTGATATTTGTATAATACTTAGAACTATGGCAGGCATTTAGTTGTTTAAAAATGCCTGTTAATAAATAAACAAGAGAGACTAAAGTACTCCATTACCACTCAGGACATAACCTAAATTTATGATTTTTAAGACACACTGGTGATTTTTAAGAAGTTTTACCAATTTTATAAAAGTCTTAGTCTGTTCTGACTATTATAACAAAAATATCACAGACTGCATGGCTTAAATAACAAACATTTATTTCTCACAGATCTGGAGGCTGGGAAGTCCAAGATCAAAGCACAGGTAGTTTCAGTCTGATGAGAGTCTGCATACTTGTGCACAGAAGACTGTCTTCTCCCTGTTTCATCACATGGTAGAAGGGGTGAGGGAGCCCTTTGGGACCTCTTTTATCAGGGTACTAATTCCATTCATGAGGGCTCCACCCTCAAGATGTAATCACCTCCCAAAGGGCACACCTCCAAATACCATCACTTTGTGGATTGGGTTTCAACAAACGAATTTGGTGGAACACAAGCATTCAGTCAATAGCAATAAAAAGCTGCTAGTTTTGGAAAACTTAAAGAAAAATAAAATAATACTCCCATATTAATGCTATGTATTAGGAGTAACTTGTTTCAGAAATGTTAACATAGAAAACAAATATTTAAAACAGGAAATAGCCTGATCAGGGCATGCATGCCTCAGGATGGTATTGGAGAACTATAGATGAATCATGACCTTGGACTCTCCTTTCTTTAGAATCCACATAGGCAACTTTACTTTTGTTGAGATATTCTTCCTTTGTAAATGGCAATTCGATTGAAAATGTCATAGCCATCCTTTACATTGAAAATAGTTTCAAAGTTTTTTTAAATTAACATTTCTGAGTAGATAGGTAGATCTCTTATGTGCTGATTTTAACAATTCATCTTTTGGAAAGGTAGCATGTCTCTAAATTTTAGGTATACTTTTCTGTAACCCCTGTATTCAACATGACTAACATAAATTTTCAGGAATTTAATTTACTGTAGAAAGTGAGTTAACCTAATAAATCATTCATTGTATTTTCTTTCTATTCAATCTCACCCTTCGGTCATCATGGGACAATAGACATTATGATTTTAGCAACTGCTCTATTGGGAAACTTAATTGTGGCTTTGTTATAGCAAGTGCCAAATATATCTGATTGTGTATAGGAACTTTTGCCAGGGGAAAGTGGCATTAATTTTTAAATCTCTCTGAACAATGAGTATATCATTGTCTTCAGCAATGTTTAAAGTTTTTTTTTACTCTTCTAAAATCAAAGTGTTTGGATCAAAGGTGAAAATTAAACTTTCAAGCAATGATAAACACATATATTTCGTGTTACCAGCACAAGCATTTGCATTCCTGAATTATACGTCATTTGCTTTATCTGGAATGTCCTCTCAAACCCTCTTTATTAAATTCCTACTCTTATTTCAAGGCTCAGCTAGGAGCCATGATCACCATCAATATTTTCCAACCACTTTCACCTTCCACCCAAATAGAGCTCTATTATTTGAATCATTTTGCACATGAGGTCATAAAAATTTTAAAGTTGAAAAAGAACTTAAAGCACAAGTAGACATAACTTTTTTTTTTTTTTTTTTTTTTTTTTTTTTTGCGGTACATGGCCCCACCGCCGCGGCCCCTCCCACCACGGAGCACAGGCTCCGGACGCGCAGGCCCAGCGGCCACGGCCCACGGGCCCAGCCGCTCCGCGGCAAGCCGCTCCGCGGCACGTGGGATCCTCCCAGACCGGGGCGCGAACCCGGTTCCCCTGCATCGGCAGGCGGACTCCCAACCACTGCGCCACCAGGGAAGCCCAGACATAACTTTATATGAGAGAAATCCAGGTCCCAGAGGAGTTAAGTGGCTTCCCCACTGCAACAAAATGCTTAGCGTACACACACACAAAATTAGAGTTCCTGGCTGCAATTTATTATTAAAATAGTAGTTTTTATATTGTATATTTGTGTTTTTAGGGGTCCGTGAAAATCAGTCAGGTGCTGCCGAAGAGGTCAATGGTGTTGTTGAATGACCAAGGCTTAGTGTCCCACATGATACTTCAAACTGATTTCAAACTAGAGTGAAAGGATCATTTTAATTTGTATTGTTTACATGAGTTTCAGTTAGAAGAAATGGTCTTATTGTTAAAAAATAAACTACTACATTGAAATTTTGCTCTTTTCCATGTACTTTTTCCTTTGTGTTGCTGTCTAGCTATGATTTATATATCCATTCATCCATCCATCTATCTGTATGAGTAGATAAGAAACAATGTATATTTCCTGTCACATGATTTTAATGTTACTGTCTTCAAAGGGAATGACAATGCCTTATATCATCTCCCACCTACCCAGTTGATTCACAACTGCCTAGAATAAACTATGTATTCAGTATAATTTCTGATATTGATGATAATGAGAGTAATGAAATCAGCCGAAGTGGAAACAGTACGTAAATTTTATATGTATCAACATTTGACATAACTGACATCAACATTAATTAATGAAATTAATGATTCATTAAATGAAATCAAATATCAGAGAAACATGTCTTATAAAACAGAGTACAATAAGCATATGCTCAACTATATTAAAGGCAGTTTAAGATCACCTTAATAAATAACATTCTATCTAGTGTACCTATTCAGCTTTAAATTATAACTCTAGAAATTAAACAAAACGATAATGGAAATTAACCCTGTGGGTATTGAAATAACAGAGTCAAATTTATAAGGTGGCCTTTTGAAAATGTGTGCATGTAACTTTGTCATCTGTATATAATGAAGGGACTAAAACTTACAATAGCTGATATAAAATTTCTATTTCTATCTCACATAATATTGAAGGAATACATAGTTAGCCCAGCAATAATGGGTAGCTGTTTCATTTCTCATTACGTGGCTTTTACCTTTGGATCCATGGCTCTTCCAGGTCCTAACATAATTTTTGTATCCCAGCAAGTAAGGGAGGGGTAAATGTACAAAAAACTGTTCAACCATGTTTCTATTAAGAAAATGCAGGGTCAGCTTCAGGGATGTGCCACCGAGGCAGATTCCAAGGACCCCAGACTTAGAAGAGCCTCATGCTTGAGTTAATGCTCTATTGTCATGATCTTGAAATTATTAATAATTTTTTTAAAGACCCCTGCATTTTCACTTTGCATTGAACCCTGAAAATTTGTAGCTGTCCTTGTTAGATTGACCCAGACACGTTACTTCTTTTCATCTCTTATTTGCCAGAATTTGGTCATATGACCACAACTAGTCCCAAGAAACGCTAAGGAACATACTATCTTGCTGGCAGCCAATGCCTGCTAAAACTCAGGAGTTCTAATATTAAAAGAAGAAAAGAATATTGCTGCAAATGGAATTATTTCATTCTTTTATATGATTGCATAATATTCCATTGTATATATATTTACCACATCATCTTTATCCATTCATCTGTTGATGGACACTTAGGTTGCTTCCATGTCTTGGCTATTGTAAATAAGTGCTGAAATGAACATTGGGGTCCACATGTCTTTTTGAATTAGAGCTTTTGTCTTTTCTGGTTAGATTATCATATTAAGTAAAGTAAGTCAGACAGAGAAAAGGCAAATATTATGTGATATCACTTATATGTGGAATCTAAAAAATAGTACAAATGAACTTATTTACCAAGCAGAAACAGACTCACAGACATAGAAAACAAACTATGGTTACCAAAGGGGAAGGAAGGGAGAGGTAAATTGGGAGTATGGGATTAACAGGTACACACTATTATATATAAAATAGATAAACCACAAGCATTTACTGTATAGCACAGGGAACTATATTCAATATCTTGTAATAAACTGTAGTGGAAAAGAAGCAAAAAAGAATATAAACATACGCATATATATGTGTAACCGAATCACTGCTGTACACCTGAAACTAATATAATATTGTAAATCAACTATACTTTAATTTAAAAAGGAAAGGATGACTATTACTTATATCTAGTGAATTCAACCACACTGTCTGCATTTTCCTTTTTCATTCCCAGAACATAGCAATAGGACAGGCACATGGTTGGTGCTTGGCATTTTGTTGTTGTTGTTGAATAAATGAACATGTGGATCAATAACTGAATCAACAGAACAGAAACAAATTAAACCTTTCAATTTTAGGTAAATGCATGCATGCCATCAAGGCCATTAAGAAAATGAGACTGGTCCAATCTAGTAATATTAATATATCAGGTAAACATTTCCAAAGATTAGAAAATACTTCCAAAATTTGGGCTCATGATAAGCAAAAGTAGATAAGTAGTAGTCCTGTGGAGTTCTAGTTTTATAAGTATAAATCACATTTGATCAAACCATATGTTACAGAGGTTTAAAACCTAATGTTCTCTAATCACTCAGTATGTTCTATCACTCCTGGAAAAAGAAGTCTTAATTCAGACACATTTGGATGTCCTAACTTCCTCTTTGTAACCACCTTAACTAAGAGAAATATGTTTTTTAAAAAGAGAGTTAACATGAGCTACTGGCTGCTGTTTTGGACAGTATAGCATTTGGCTGGCAAGTAGGAGATAGGAGAAAAATACCTTTATATTTTACATGTGGAAGACCCATTAGAGGATTAATAAAGCACAGAGATGGTTTTATATAAAAAAGATAATTTTTTTAATTAACTTGTTTTAAAAAATTTCAAATAAACTTGCTCTTGACAAAATAAAAAGTAAACATAAATAAATAAATGAATAATAAATAAATAAATAAGAAGGTTAGAACAATTGCTACGTGATGCTAGGTACCCAAATGTAGGGTGGTGCTCATAAAAATCATTTAAACACAAAAATTATAGCAATATAAAGTCAGTATAGAGCAAAAGAATCTTATGTGCCAAAATAATCGCTATGTTTTATATGCTATTACAACAGCATAAGGTAGCTAACGGTCATTTTGATTACTTAGCATACTTGTACGTGAAATTTAGAAAAAGTTTCATCAAAGAATTACAGCAAAATTGCAGCAAAATTACAGTGAGGAAATACGTGGAGTGTAAAATTTGCATTTCATATAAAAAAACTATTTAGTCCCTGCTAAGTTACTGAATAAATGAAGAATTTCTATAAATTTTTGTAGATTGTAAATTTTGTGCCCACTACTATAAAAATACATTAGAGTAGTTAAATATTCAATCAGAGGATGCACTGGAGAAAAAGTAATGCATAGGATGTGTTACTATATTAGAATGAAAGTTGAACAAAAAAATTTTAAAAGTCCTAAGATAGAATGAATCAAAAAAGAAATACATTTATTTCTCTCTTATGTAATGTGTAGGATCTGCTTACAGAACTCATTTCAGGTACAGTTAGTGGCTCTGTCATCCTTGAAACATGATTTTCCAGGCAGCTCCATTCATGGTCACTCACAAGCAAGGAGGAAAGTAAGAATGCACTCAGGTCAAGTTTCTTTTAAGCAATTGGGAGGGAGTTGTCAATATGATTTCCATTCATATTTCATTGGTGAGAATTTAGACACATAGCCATGCTTACTTACAAGTGAGGCCAAGAAATATAATCTAGCTGGGAAGCTTTGTACCTAGGGGAAAGGAGAAGATAAATTTGAAGGAATAAACAAATATTGTAACAATACTTCCCAGGATACATTATCTAATTTTTGAGAGTTTTGTTTGAAAATGATTTACACTTGTGAAATTTCTAGTAATACACTGAATGTCCTATAGGATTATGATTTCTGAAACAGCTTTTATTTAGAGCAGATTTAAATTTGCAGAGAAATTACAAAGATAGAGCAGTGCTCCACTCTCAGTTTCCCCTATTATTACATTTTATATTAGTATGGTACCTTTATTATAATTTTAAAGTATTATATTAGTAACTTTATTAATAACTGAAGTCTCTACTCAGCTTTCTTTAGTTTTTAGCCTAGTGACTTTTATTCATTGCTGGTTCATAAGATAGTTGACTTTTTAATATTTACCTCGTATCCTTGCTCTCTTAGTTGATAGGGCCTAGCAACAAGGACAACTCTGTGACAATGGCCATACCTAGTGCCCAGATTTTGATTTCTAATGTCATTCTCCAATAAAAGGAACCGGAGCCCTTTGAAGAAATGGCTGATTCTAGGACCAGGATAGGAAATATACATGAGCTGGAATCACCTCATGGAGACAGTGAGTAAGGAGGTGCTCAAAAACAAACAAAAATCCCCCAAACCATTATGATGGGACTACATCAAAGGGACATAGGCATCAACTTAAAGAGTTTCAATAGCAAAAGCTGGAAAATTTGAGCATAAACTAAATTAAGTTGTCGCAGGTTGTAACCCAAAGTATAAAATAAACATCTATGATTCCATACTGATACAAATAAATGGAGAAGAGACATAGCTCCCATGCAGAATTTCAATTAATTTTTGTACCCCCTATGCTCTCAAGGAGGTAAAACATAACTACTCACATCTTAAGTGTGGGGGTAAACACAGTGACTTCCTTCCAAAGAATACAATATGGAAGAGGAAAAAATAAGGTTACAGAACAGAATTCTGAAAAACACTACTTCAGCTAGGTCATTTAGGCCAACATCAACAGCTATAATTCATGTGGAGAGAATGTACCCTTTATATGACATGGTAAATGGCACTCTGCAGTCTTTTCCCAAAAACACATAGCCCCAATATAATCACAAAAAGAATGTGTGTTCAACTGTTGTTGGATAGAGTATTCTACCAATGTTGATTAGAACAACTTGATTGATATGTCTAGACATAGAATTTTTTTATGTTTAACCTATTTGTTGTTTTCTAACCTTCCTGGATCTGTAGTTTTGTGTCCATCATTGATTTTGGTGAGTTCTTTGCTATTACTACTTCAAATAATTTTTTGTTTCCTTCTGTTATTCTGATTATCTCTCTGTTAAAGCATTTTAAATTGTTTCATAGTTATATTAGCTTGATAGGGCTGCCATAATAAAGTATCACAGACTGGGTGGCTTAAAGAATAGAAATGTAGTTTCTTATAATTCTGGAGGCTAGAAGTCTGAAATCAAGGTGACCGCAGCATTGGTTTCTTCTGAGGCTTCTCTCCTTGGCTAGTAGGTGGCAGTCTTTTCCCACATCTTCACATGGTTTTCACTCTGTATCTGTGTCCTAATCTTTCCTTATAAGGACACCAGTCATATTGTATCAGATCCCACCCTCATGATTCTCATTTTATTGTAATTTAATTACCTCTTTAAAGTTCCTGTCTCCAAATACAGTCACTTTCTGAAGTTTGGTTTGGGGGTACATAATTCAGCCCATAACAAGAGTTCTTGGATATTCTGTTGTGCTGTTGTTTTCATTCTTTTCCTCTTTGATTTCTAGTTAGGGAAATTTTTATTGACCTAACTTTAAGCACATGGATTCTTTGATTTTTTTTTTCAACTGGGTACAATCTACTAATAAACTTATCGATGGCATTTCTCATTTCTGTCAGAGTGTTTTTGTTTTCAACCATTTCCCCTTGATACTTTATTAGAATGTTTTTCTCTCTGCTTATATTATTAGTATGTTTTTGTAGGCTGTCTACATTTTCCATTAGAAGTTTTAATGTATTAATTATCATTATTTTAAATTCCCAGTCAGAAAATTCTAATATCTCTTTTTTTTCTCTTTGGCATGCCTTGTAATTTTTTGTTGAAATGTAGACATGTTGTATTGGGTAATAAACACTGAGGTGAATATGCCTTAGTGAAAACTAGCAATGTCAACCTGCCAGTTGGGCTGTTTAATGTTTGCTGGAGCTGTAGATGCCAGAGGCTTCAAATTCCTCTATTTCCCTTGTTTTTGTCTCTCCTTTTCACTTTGTTCATTTTGTATTTCCTCTCAGAAAGAGTCTGCAACTTGCAGCTATTTCAGCTTGATCCACTGTTATTATATTGGAGCCCTGTTGGTGTGATGGTAAGTATGGGAGAAAGAGCAGAAGTATTCTATAAATTTTTTTTTTTTTTTGGCTGCGTTGGGTCTTCGTTGAAAACACTATTTCCCTTTCCTCTGTAAGAAGCCGTGACTGGTGAGGTTTGAATGAAGGCCACATACTGACTCATGGAATTGAGAATTGTACTAAAAATTGTTAAGAACAAACTAGCTTCACATTTTCATTTATTTATCAAAATTGGCAAGACAAACTTTTAAGAGTTTAATGATCTAGTTTTGGGATTATTTTGCCTCAGAAATTTACAGTTATTTTTCCTAAAACATGTGAGACTGTCAAAAGGAAGCAAAACATTGTATTTGAA
Organism: Physeter macrocephalus; assembly: GCF_002837175.3. Lineage (NCBI taxonomy): Eukaryota > Metazoa > Chordata > Mammalia > Artiodactyla > Physeteridae > Physeter > Physeter macrocephalus. Next base: position 11,800,378 of record NC_041217.1, on the reverse strand, counting down.
AGTAGGACTGGGAATGGAAAAACTGAGGAAGGGGAAGTTGTTTTTTTTTAAATAAATTTATTTATTTAATTTTTGGCTGCATTGGGTCTTCGTTGTGGTGTGCAGGCTTCTCACTGCCGTGGCTTCTCTTGTTGCAGAGCACAGGCTCTAGGCACACGGGCTTCAGTAGCTGTGGCACTCGGCCTTTGTTGCTCTGCAGCATGTGGGACTTCACAGACTAGGGCTCGAACTCGTGTCCCCTGCAGTGGCAGGTGGATTCTTAACCACTGAGTTGTTGCAGAGCACAGGCTCTAGGCACACAGGCTTCAGTAGCTGTGGCACTCGGCCTTTGTTGCACTGCAGCATGTGGGACTTCACAGACTAGGGCTCGAACTCGTGTCCCCTGCAGTGGCAGGTGGATTCTTAACCACTGAGCAACCAGGGAAGTCTCCTATAATCTTTTGATTAAACGTTAGCCTTTTAGTGGATCTCTGGCTCTGCTTGTGAACAAGTGTTTTTCTTTAGTGGTATAGCTTTCTTGCCACCACTTACACAAGAAAAGAAGGAAATAAAAACAAAAATAAACAAATGTGACCTAATGAAACTTAAAAGCTTTTGCACAGGAAAGGAAACCATGAACAAGACAAAAAGGCAACCCTCAGAATGGGAGAAAATAGTTGCAAATGAAGCAACTGACAAAGGATTAATCTCTGAAATTTACAAGCAGCACATGCTGCTCAATATCAAAAAAAGAAACAACCCAATCCAAAGAGACATTTCTCTAAAGGAGATATACAGATTGGCAACAAACACATGAAAGAATGCTCAACATCACTAATCATTAGAGAAATTCAAATCAAAAGTACAGTGAAGTATAACCTCCTACTGGTCAGAATGGCCATCATCAAAATATGTTCGAACAATAAATGCTGGAGAGGGTTTGGAGAAAAGGGAACCCCCTTGCTCTGTTGTTGGGAATGTAAATTTATACAGCCACTATGGAGAACAGTGTGGAGGTTCCTCAAAAATCTAAAAATAGAACTACCATATGACCCAGCAATCTCACTACTGGGCATATACCCTGAGAAAACTATAAATCAAAAAAAGTCATGGGGCTTTCCTGGTGGCGCAGTGGTTGAGAGTCCACCTGCCGATGCAGGGGATGCAAGTTTGTGCCTGGGTCCGGGAGGATCCCACGTGCCGCGGAGCGGCTGGGCCCGTGAGCCATGGCGGCTGGGCCTGCGTGTCCGGAGCCTGTGCTCCGCAACGGGAGACACCACAACAGTGAGAGGCCCATGTACTGCAAAAAAAAAAAAAAAAAAAAAGGAATATCTTGGCTTTTATTCTCTAGATGCACTTGTTTCTCCAGATATGAGAGTTGAGGTTTGCTCTGCAAACACAGTTCTCTAATAGATTCAATGAAAGTCACTTATTTTAAGTTAGATCCATTTTTTTCTTACTCTGTGGAGAGAAGTGATGACTTCCAAGCCCTTTATATGTTAACATTGAATCTGGAAGTCAAATTATGAGGTTTTATTTTATATACTTAATGCATTATTATTTTACTGCATATTATTTTCCTATAAATTTAACATATAAAATTTAATTATGATCATATTTGATTGAGAGGATATTGCATGATTTAATTTTTAAGAGTTTAGAAGACTCTATCAGCTTTCTGTATGAATTTAGATGGTTAGTACAGCCAATGTTAAATTATATAAAGTAAACAGGATGGAAGCAAAGCATAAAAACTAAAATTTATGAATTATGGTCAAATTTTATTTGTATAATTCCAGTAACCCTCTCATTACAGATACAAAAGTAAAAAAGTAAAAGCCCCTTCTACCCAACCCTTTCTGTTCTGTTTTTGTTTTTTTTTTTTACCATACTGAGACACTTAAGAGCAGTGATAAGATTAAAAATTCTTTGTATGCTCAACACCTAACACAGTCTGTCACATATATTAGCAAATATTTATATGATAAATCAGTAAGTGATTTAATAAATACTGATAACAATGAAATGAATCAAATGCAAAAATATAGTAAGCAGTAAACTGGAAAGTGAATGATCATCAAGGCCTTGACACTCTATATTAACCTAAATTAATTTTAAGTAATTCAATTAAATTTTGAATAAAAAGTACATGTTAGAATTTCTAAGTTAACAGCAAGTGAGTATTTTGTCATTTTAAACTAAATATAGGCTATTAAAATTTGTATAAGTCTTTCTAGGAAAAAACATCACAGATGATAATGTGGTAAGCTGGATAGTAGAAACTTGTGTTTTTTTTTCCATCTTATTTCTCTCTTTTTTTAAAACCAGTCCAATATTAATTAATAACAATGACAATAACAAAACAATATTTGAATTCCTTTAGTGGGGCATCACTCTACAATTCCCTTCTTGCTATTATTTTGTCTTATATGTTTTAATTTCCTGGTGAAACTGAATGTATTTGTGATTAGTATATCTGATTTAGATTTTTGCTATTTCAAAAGAAAATAACAGTTACATATAATGCAAATTGATGAGAATACTTTTGTTAGAAAGAGACATTTATTAAACCATGAATTTAGTATAGGACATAAGAGCCTACCTGGTAAAGTTGTTTTGTGGAAACAGAGAACATGAAAATGATGTATTTTATTAATTATCTTATTACTTATTAGAATTTTTCTGGCCAAATTAAACAAGACAATCTAACACACTAGAGTGTAGAGTTCCTTAACTCAAGAAGATCATAGCAGAATTTTCATAAGTATTATTGAAACAAGACATTTGACACACTCAATACTTCCTTATACCTAATAAGTAAAACTCCTTTTAAGTATTTTAATTTATCTCATGCATTTTACAACTATAATCTGCATTTAAAAGATTTAATATAATATTTTTTCATTAGTTTTAATGTTTAGAAGTTTTCTTTTAAAGAAAGATATGCTTTTATATTTATTGAAGCTGTGTATAATTATTATATAAATAGTATAGAGCCTGAAAAGCCAGAAAATTATTTGGCATGGCTAAATTTTATTTTAAAAAGTACATAAGTATTAGTATGTTTTTTTAAAAATATTGATGCTGCTGGCCTGTCTTTTCACCTTAGTAGCCTCAAAGTTGAAGAGGGCTGTCCACTACAGGAAATAGCGTATAGCAACCACTTACTTTAAAAGATTTATAAAGTAGTGCTTAATAATAACACAGCTGTTCCATGGGCTTCCCTGGTGGTGGTGCCTGAATCTGCCTGCCAATGCAGAGGACATGGGTTCAAGGCCTGGGCTGGGAAGATACCACAAACTGTGAAGCAACGAATCCTGTGCGCCACAACTACTGAGCCTGTGCTCTAAAGCCCACGAGCCACAACTACTGAAGTCCGTGTGCCACAACTACTGAGACCCATGCACCTAGAGCCTATGCTCCGCAACAATAGAAGCCACTGTATTGAGGAACCCACGCACCACAACGAAGAGTAGCCCCCACTCACTGCGACTAGAGGAAGCCCACATGCAGCAACGAAGACCCAATGCAGCCAAAAATAAATAAATAAAAAAATAATTTTAAAAAATAACACAACTGTTCCAGTAAGTGTGGTTTTCCACCAAAAATACTTTACTTAAAAAATTAAATATATTAGCTTTCTTGTATGAAACACAAGGGAATAAATTTCTTGGGAAAGTTATTTCATTTCCCATCTTCTTCCCTTTTAGGTTGGGTAGTATGGATGGCTCTTTAAGAGAAGGACATATAAGTTTATATTTAAAATGAATTTTAAAATTATCAATTTTTATTAAATATTAAAAGATGAAGTGTCTCAGATGAATGATACTGAGATGTAGCAGTGGAAACAGCCATATGTTGCTGATCTAATGACCAGTGAATACTATTGAAAGGATTGAATGATGATATTCAAATTTAAAAGAAAAATGAGGGCTATCACTCATATAGTGTTAACTTTTAGCTGTGATGATTTCAAATTTACTATAATTTAAAGACTGCGGAAACCAAAGCAATCTTGAGAAAGAAAAACAAAGCTGGAGGTATCACACTCACTGATTTTAAACTATACTACAAAGCTAGAGTAATCAAAACAGTATGATACTCCCACAAAATCAGACACATAGGTCAATGAAACAGAATAGAGAGCTCAGAAATGAGCTCACACTTATATGGTCAATTTATCTATGACAAAGAAGGCAAGAATATACAATGGGGAAGAGACAACCTCTTCAATAGATGGTGTTGGGGAAACTGGACAACTACCTGAAAAAGAATCACTGGACTACTTTTTCACATCATATACAAAAATAAACTCAAAATGGATTAAAGACTTAAATGTAAGGCCTGAAACCATAAAAATTCTAGAAGAAGACATAGGCAATACAGTCTTTGACATCAGTCTTAGCAATATTTTTTTGGATATGTCTCTTCTGGCAAGGGAAAAAAAACGGGACTACATCAAACTAAAAAGCTTTTGCAGAGTGAAGGAAACTATAAACAAGACAGAAAAGCAACCTAATGAATGGGAGAAGATATCTGCAAATGATATACAGTTGACCCTTGAAAAACATGAGTTTAAACTCTATGGGTCCACATGGATTTTTTTCACCAAATTTGTACTACAGTAATACACAATTGGGCATTGGTTGAACCAGAGGATGTGGAGCCAGGGATACAGAGGGCCAGCTGTAAAGTTATACACAGATATTTTACTTCACAGAGGGTCAGTGTCCATAAACCTTGCATCATTCAAGGGCTAACTATATTCTAAAAGGGTTTAATATCCAAAATATACAAATAATTAAAAACAAAAAGAAAACCAACAGAACCACCAAAAGTATACAAAGGACACATACAACTCAACATTAAAAAAAAAAAAAAAAAAAATTTAAAAAATGGGCACAGTGGATTTCCTAGTATTAAGAGCTACCGGCATGTACCCGGGACAGCAGGGTGGGTCCTGGCATCCACTCGTGGATTTTCAAGTAGGGGGAGTTGAGATAAACCCACACGTCTATGGCTACCTAAACTATGACAAAGGAGGCAAGAATATACAGTGGAGAAAACAAAGTGTCTTCAATAAGTGACGCTGGGAAAACTGGACAACTAAATGTAAAAGAATGAAATTAGAACACTCCCTAACACCATACACAAAAATAAGCTCAAAATGGATTAAAGACCTAAATGTAAGGCTGGACACTATAAAACTCTTAGAGGAAAACATAGGCAGAACATTCTTTGACATAAATCACAGCAAGATCTTCTTTTTTTTCTTTTTTTTTTTGTGGTACGTGGGCCTCTCACTGCTGTGGCCTCTCCTGCTGCGGAGCACAGGCTCCGGACGCGCAGGCCCAGCCGCCATGGCTCACGGGCCCAGCCGCTCCGCGGCACGTGGGATCCTCCCGGACCGG
>NC_041217.1:11793782-11794386 GCF_002837175.3 Physeter macrocephalus | reverse complement strand
CCCGTGTCCCCTGCATCGGCAGGCGGACTCTCAACCACTGCGCCACCAGGGAAGCCCAGCAAGATCTTTTTTGATCCACCTCCTAGAGTAATTAAAATAAAAACAAAAATAAACAAATGGGATCTACAGAAACTTAAAAGCTTTTGCACAGCAAAGGAAACCACACACAAAACAAAAAGACAACCCTCAGAATGGGAGAAAATATTTGCAAAGGAAGCAACCAACATGAGATTAATCTCCAAAATATACAAACAGCTCATGCAGCTCAATGCCCAATAAACAAATAACCCCCTGCGCTCCGCAATGGGAGAGGCCACAACAGTGAGAGGCCCGCATACCTCCCCCCCAAAAAAAAAATCTGAAATGAATAAATGATGGAGAGGGGGAAGCTTCAAGATGGCAGAAGAGCAAGACGTGGAGATCGCCATCCTCCCCACAAATACATCAGAAATACATCTACATGTGGAACAACTCCTACAGAACACCTACTGAACACTGGCAGAAGACCTCAGACCTCCCAAAAGGCAAGAAACTGCCCATGTACCTGGGTAGGGCAAAAGAAAAAAGAAAAAACAGAGACAAAAGAATAGGGATGGGACCTGAA
>NC_041217.1:11791526-11793454 GCF_002837175.3 Physeter macrocephalus | reverse complement strand
GCGTGCCGCGGAGCGGCTGGACCCGTGAGCCATGGCCGTTGAGCCTGTGCGTCCGGAGCCTGCGCTCCGCAATGGGAGAGGCCACAACAGTTAGAGGCCCGCATACCCCCCCAAAAAAAAAAATCTGAAATGAATAAATGATGGAGAGGGGGAAGCTTCAAGATGGCAGAAGAGCAAGACGTGGAGATCGCCATCCTCCCCACAAATACATCAGAAATACATCTACATGTGGAACAACTCCTACAGAACACCTACTGAACACTGGCAGAAGACCTCAGACCTCCCAAAAGGCAAGAAACTGCCCATGTACCTGGGTAGGGCAAAAGAAAAAAGAAAAAACAGAGACAAAAGAATAGGGATGGGACCTGAACCAGTGGGAGGGAGCCGTGAAGGAGGAAAGGTTGCCACACACTAGGAAGCCCTTTCGCAGGAGGAGACTGTGGGTGGCGGAGGGGGGAGCTTCGGAGCCGCGGAGAAGAGCACAGCCACAGGGGTACAGAGGGCAAAGTGGAGAGATGCTGGCACAGAGGATCGGTGCCAACCAGCACTCACCAGCCCAAGAGGCTTGTCTGCTCACCCGCTGGGATGGGCTGGGACTGGGAGCTGAGGCTCGGCTTTGGTCAGATCCCCGGGAGAGGACTGGGGTTGGCTGCATGAACACAGCCTGAAGGGGGTTGGTGAGCCACAGCTAGCCAGGAGGGAGTCCGGGAAAATGTCTGGAGCTGCCAAAGAGGCAAGAGACTTTTTCTTGCCTCTTTGTTTACTGGTGCACGAGGAGAGGGGATTAAGAGCATTGCTTAAAGGAGCCCCAGAAACAGGCAAGAGCCGTGGATATCAGCATGGACCACAGAGACGGGCATGAAACGCTAAGGCTGCTGCTACAGCCACCAAGAAGCCTGTGTGCGAGCACAGGTCACTATCCACACCTCCCCTTCCAGGAGCCTGTGCAGCCCTCCACTTCCAGGGCCCCATGATTCAGACAACTTCCCCAGGAGAATGCATGGTGCGCCGCAGGCTGATGCAACGTCACGCTGGCCTCTGCCGCCACAGGCTCACCCCACATTCTGTACCCCTTGCTACCCCCGACCTGAGTGAGCCAGAGCCACCCAATCAGCTGCTCCTTTAACCCTGTCCTGTCTGAGGAAGAACAGACACCCTCTGGCAACTTACACACAGAGGCGGGGCCAAATCCAAAGCTGAACCTCAGGAGCTGTGTGAACAAAAAAGAGAAAGGGAAATTTCTCCCAGCAGCCTCAGGAGCAGCGGATTAAATCTTCACAATCAACTTGATATACCCTGCATCTGTGGAATACCTGATTGGACAATGAATCATCCCAAATTGAGGAGGTGGACTTTGGAAGCAATGATATATATATATTTTTTTCCCTTTTTCCCTTTTTGTGCGTGTGTATGTGTATGCTTCTGTGTGTAATTTTGTCTGTATAGCTTAGCTTTTACCATTTGTCCTAGGATCCTGTCTGTCCGTTATTTTAGTTTAGTTTAGTTTTGTTTTTTGTTTTTATAGTATAGTTTTTAGCACTTGTTATCATTGGTGGATTTGTTTTTTGGTTTGGTTGCTATAGTCTTTCTTTTTTTTTTCTTTAATTACTTACATTTTTTAAAAATAATTATTTTTTATTTTAATAAATTTATTTTATTTTATTTTATCTTCTTCTTTCTTTCTCTCTTTTTTTCCTTCCCTTTACTCTGAGCCATGTGGATGACAGGATCTTGGTGCTCCAGCCAGGCACCAGGGCTGTGCCTCTGAGGTGGGAGAGCCAAGTTCAGGACATTGGTCCACGAGACCTCCCAGCTCCACGTAATATGAAACAGTGAAAATCTCCCAGAGATCTCCATCTCAATGCCAAGACCCAGCTCTACTCAATGACCAGCAAGCTACAGTGCTGGACACCCTATGCCAAACAACT
>NC_041217.1:11779292-11783561 GCF_002837175.3 Physeter macrocephalus | reverse complement strand
CTCCCAGCAGCCTCAGGAGCAGCGGATTAAATCTTCACAATCAACTTGATATACCCTGCATCTGTGGAATACCTGATTGGACAATGAATCATCCCAAATTGAGGAGGTGGACTTTGGAAGCAATGATATATATATATTTTTTTCCCTTTTTCCCTTTTTGTGCGTGTGTATGTGTATGCTTCTGTGTGTAATTTTGTCTGTATAGCTTAGCTTTTACCATTTGTCCTAGGATCCTGTCTGTCCGTTATTTTAGTTTAGTTTAGTTTAGTTTTTTGTTCTTATAGAATAGTTTTTAGCACTTGTTATCATTGGTGGATTTGTTTTTTGGTTTGGTTGCTCTAGTCTTTCTTTTTTTTTTCTTTAATTACTTAAATTTTTTTATTTTAATAAATTTATTTTATTTTATTTTATCTTCTTCTTTCTTTCTCTCTTTTTTTCCTCCCCTTTACTCTGAGCCATGTGGATGACAGGATCTTGGTGCTCCAGCCAGGCATCAGGGCTGTGCCTCTGAGGTGGGAGAGCCAAGTTCAGGACATTGGTCCACGAGACCTCCCAGCTCCACGTAATATGAAACAGTGAAAATCTCCCAGAGATCTCCATCTCAATGCCAAGACCCAGCTCCACTCAATGACCAGCAAGCTACAGTGCTGGACACCCTATGCCAAACAACTGGCAAGAAAGGAACACAACCCCACCCATTAGCAGAGAGGCTGTCTAATAGCATAATAAGGCCCCAGACACCACAAAACATACCACCAGACGTGGACCTACCCACCAGAATGACAAGATCCAGCCTCATCCACAAGAAGACAGGCACTAGTCCCCTCCAGCAAGAAGCCTACACAACCCACTGAACCAACCTTAGCCACTGGAGGCAGACACCAAAAACAATGGGAACTACGAACCTGCAGCCTTCCAAAAGGAGAACCCAAACACAGTAATTTAAACAAAATGAGAAGACAAACACACAGCAGATGAAGAAGCAAGGTAAAAACCAACCAGACCTAACAAATGGAGAGGAAATAGGCAGTCTACCTGAAAAAGAATTCAGAATAATGATAGAAAAGGTGATCCAAATCTTGGAAATAGAATGGAGGAAATATAAGAAAGGTTAAACAAGTAACTACAAGAACTAAAGAGCAAACAAAAAGTGATGAACAACACAGTAAATGAAATTTAAAATTCTCTAGAAGGAATCAACAGCAGAATAACTGAGGCAGAAGAACGGATAAGTGACCTGGAAGATAAAATAGGGGAAATAACTACTGCAGAGCAGAATAAAGAAAAAAGAATGAAAAGAATTGAGGACAGTCTCAGAGACCTTTGGGACAACATTAAACATACCAACATTCGAACTATAGGCGTCCCAGAAGGAGAAGATAAAGAGAAAGGGACTGAGAAAATATTTGAAGAGATTATAGTTGAAAACTTCCCTAATATGGGAAAAGAAATAGTTAATCAAGTCCAGGAAGCACAGAGAATTCCATACAGGATAAATCCAAGGAGAAACACGCCAAGGAACATATTAATTAAACTATCACAAAGTGAATACAAAGAAAAAATATTAAAAGCAGCAAGGGAAAAACAACAAATAACACACAAGGGAATCCCCATAAGGTTAACATCTGATCATTCAGCAGAAACTCTGCAAACCAGAGGAGAGTGGCAGGACATATTTAAAGTGATGAAGGGGAAAAACCTACAACCAAGATTACTCTATCCAGCAAAGATTTCATTCAGATTTGACAGAGAAATAAAAACCTTTACAGACAAGCAAAAGTTAAGAGAATTCAGCACCACCAAACCAGCTTTACAAAAAACCCTAAAGGAACTTCTCTCAGAAGGAAACACAAGAGAAGGAAAAGACCTACAATAACAAACCAAAACAATTAAGAAAATGGTAATAGGAACATACATATCAATAATTACCTTAAATGTAAATGGATTAAATGCTCCAACCAAAAGACATAGAATGGCTGAAGGGATACAAAAACAAGACCCGTATATACGCTGTCTACAAGAGATCCACTTCAGACCTAGGGACAGATACCCACTGAAAGTGAGGGGATGGAAAAAGATATTCCATGCAAAAGGAAATCAAAAGAAAGTTGGAGTAGCAATTCTCATATCAGATAAAAATAGACTTTAAAACAAAGTCTATTACAAGAGACAAAGAAAGACAGTACATAATGATCAAGGGATCAATCCAAGAAGAAGATATAACAATGGTAAATATTTATGCACCCAACATAGGAGCACCTCAATACATAAGTCAAACACTAACAGCCATAAAAGGGGAAATTGACAGTAACACAATCATAGTAGGGGACTTTAACACCCCAGTTTCACTAATGGACAGATCATCCAAAATGAAAATAAATAAGGAAACACAAGCTTTAAATGATACATTAAGCAAGATGGACTTAATTAATATTTATAGGACATTCCATCCAAAATCAACAGAATACACTTTCCTCACAAGTGCTCATGGAACATTCTCCAGGATAGATCTTATCGTGGGTCACAAAACAAGCCTTAGTAAATTTAAGAAAATTGAAATCATATCAAGTATCTTTTCTGACCACAACGCTATGAGACTAGATATGAACTACAGGAAAAAAATCTGTAGAAAATACAAACACATGGAGGCTAAACAATACACGACTTAATAACCAAGAGATGACTGAAGAAATCAAAGAGGAAATTAAAAAATTACTAGAAACAAATGACAATGAAAACACGATGACCCAAAACCTATGGGATGCAGCAAAATCAGTTCTAAGAAGGAAGTTTATAGCAATACAATCCTACCTCAAGGAACAAGAAACATCTCAAATAAAAAACCTAACCATCAAGGAAAAAATGGAAAAGACTAAAATCAATAGAATTAGAAATGAAAAAGAAGTAACAACTGACACTGCAGAAATACAAAGAATCATGAGAGGTTGCTACAAGCAAATATATGCCTATAAAATGGACAACCTGGAAGAACAGGCAAATTCTATCAAACATTTAGAGAAGAGCTAACACCTATCCTTCTCAAACTCTTCCAAAATATAGCCAAGGGAGGAACAATCTCAAACTCATTCTACGAGGCCACCATCACCCTGATACCAAAACCAGACAAAGATGTCACAAAGAAAGAAAACTACAGGCCAACATCACTGATGAACATAGATGCAAAAATCCTCAACAAAATAGGAGCAAACAGAATCCAACAGCACATTAAAATGATCATACACCACGATCAAGTGGCATTTATCCCAGGAACTCAAGGATTCTTCAATACACGCAAATGAATCAATGTGATACACCATATTAACAAATTGAAGGAGAAGAACCATATGATCATCTCAATACATGCAGAGAAAGTTTCGACAAAATTCAACACCCATTTATGATAAAAACCTTCCAGAAAGTAGGCATAGAGGGAACTTACCTCAACATAATAAAGGCCATATATGAAAAACCCACAGCCAACATCGTCCTCATTGGTCAAAAACTGAAAAAATTTCCACTAAGATCAGGAACAGATAAGGTTGCCCAATCTCAGCAGTAGTATTCAACATAGTTTTGGAAGTTCTAGCCATAGCAATCAGAGAAGAAAAAGAAATAAAAGGAATCCAAATCAGAAAAGAAGAAGTAAAACTGTCACTGTTTGCAGATGACATGATACTATACATAGAGAATCCTAAAGATGCTACCAGAAAACTACTAGAGCTAATCAATGAATTTGGTAAAGTAGCAGGATACAAAATTAATGCACAGAAATCTCTTGCATTCCTATACACTAATGATGAAAAATCTGAAAGTGAAATTAAGTAAACACTCCGATTTACCATTGCAACAAAAAGAATAAAATATCTAGGAATAACCTACCTAAGGAGACTAATGACCTGTATGCAGAAAATTATAAGACACTGATGAAATAAATTAAAGATGATACAAACAGATGGAGAGGTATACCATGTTCATGGATTGGAAGAATCAACATTGTGAAAATGACTATACTACCCAAAGCAATCTACAGATTCAATGCAATCCCTATCAAACAACCTCTGGCATTTTTCACAGAACTAGAACAAAAATTTCACAATTTGTAGGGAAACACAAAAGACCCCAAATAGCCAGAGCAATCTTGAGAAAGAAAAACGAAACTGGAAGAATCAGGCTCCTGGGCTTCAGACTATACTACAAAGCTACAGTAATCAAGACAGTATGATACTGGCACAAAAACAGAAATATAGATCAATGGAACAGGATAGAAAG
>NC_041217.1:11764472-11778656 GCF_002837175.3 Physeter macrocephalus | reverse complement strand
AAGGCTACCCTCAGCATGGGAGAAAATAGTTGCAAATGAAGCAACTGACAAAGGATTAATCTCCAAAATTTACAAACAGCTCATGCAGCTCAATAACAAAAAAAGAAACAACCCAAACCAAAAATGGGCAGAAGACCTAAACAGACATTTCTCCAAAGAAGATATACAGACTGCCAACATACACATGAAAGAATGCTCATCATTGAGAAAACCATAATTCAAAAAGAGTCATGTACCACAATATTCATTGCAGCTCTATTTACAATAGCCAGGATTTGGAAGCAACACAAGTGTCCATCAACAGATGAATGGATAAAGGAGATGTGGCACATATATGCAATAGAATACTACTGAGCCAAAAAAGAAACGAATAAAGATGTTAAAAAAATGCTGGAGAGGGTGTAGAGAAAAGGGAATCTTCCTACACTGTTGATGGGAATGTAAATTGGTACAGCCACTCTGGAGAACAGTATGGTGGTTCCTTAAAAAAGTAAAATAGAACTACCGTATGACCCAGCAATCCCACTCCTGGGCATATTTCTGGAGAGGATCGTAATTCGAAAATATACATGCATCCCAGTTTTCCTCGCAGCACTATTTACAATAGCCAGGACATGGAAGCAACCTAAATGTCCATCAACAGGGGAGTGGATAAAGAAGTTGTGGTACATATATACAATGGAATACTACTCAGCCATAAAAAGGAACAAAATAATGCCACTTGCAGCAACATGGATGGACACAGAGATTGTCATACTGAGTGAACTAAGTCAGACAGAGAAAGACAAATATATTATATTGCTTATATGTGGAATAAAAATAAAAGGGCAAAAATGAACTTATTTACAAAATAGCAGTAGAGTCACGGGTGTAAAAAGTAAATTTATTGGGCTTCCCTGGTGGCACAGTGGTTGAGAATCCGCCTGCCGATGCAGGGAACACGGGTTAAAAAAAAAAAAAAGTAAATTTATTTTTACCAGGGGATAAGGGGTGTGAGGAATAAATTCAGACATTGGGGTTGACATATACACACTACTCTATGTAAAATAGATACCTAATAAGAACCTGCTGTATAGCACAGGGAACTCTACTCAATACTCTGTAATGGCCTATATGGGAAAAGAATCTAAAAAAAAAGAGTGGATATGTATAACAGATTCACTTTGCTCTACACCTGAAACTAATACAATATTGTAAATCATCTATACTCCAATAAAAATTTTAAAAATAAAAATATTAAAATTAAAAAATGGGCGCAGGACTTGAATAGAAATTTTTCCGAAGAAGACATGTAGAAAGTCAAAGACACTCAGTATGAAAAGACACTCAGTATCACTAATCATCAGGGAAATGCAAATCAAAACCACAATGAGATACCTCCTCACACCTGTCAGAATGGTGATCATCAAAAACACAACAAATTACACGTTTTGGTAAGGATGTGGAGAAAAAGGAAGCTTCATGCACTGTCGATGGGAATGTAAATTGGTACAGCCACTATGGAAAACAGTATGGAACTTCTTCAAAAAATTGAAAACAGAACCATACAATCTAGCATTTCCACTTCTGGGTATCAATCTAGCATTTCCACTTCTGGGTATTTACCCAAAGAAAACAAAATCACTAATTTGAAGAGATAAATGCACCCAAATATTCATTGTAGCATTATTTACAATAGCCAAGATATGGAAGCAACCTAAGTGTTCATGGATAGATGAATGAATATAGAAGAGAAGATGTGATATATGTGTGTGTGTGTGTGTGTGTGTGTGTATAAATGTATATATATAAAGAGGGTATTATGTTAAGTGAAATAAGTCAGACAGAGAAAGACAAATACCATATGATCTCACTTATATGTGGAATCTACAAAACCAACCAACAAAACAAAATTAAAAGACTCATAGATACAGAGAAAAAATGCATAGTTGCCAGAAGGAAAGAGGGTAGGGAAGGTGTAATAGCTAAAGCAGTTTAAAAGGTACAAACGTCTAGTTATAAAATAAATAAGCCATGGGGATGTAATATACAGCATAAGAAAAATGGTCAATAATATTGCAATAACATTGTATGGGGACTTCCCTGTGGTCCACTGGTAAAGAATCTGCCTTCCAATTCATGGGAAGTGGGTTCGATCCCCAGTCAGGAAACTAAGATCCCATATGCTGCAGAGCAACTATGCCCACGCACCACAACTACTGAGCCAGTGCACCTCAACTAGAGAAGCTGCATGCCACAAACTACAGAGCCTGTGTGCCCTGGAGCTCACACCACAACTAGAGAGAAGCCCGTGTGCTGCAACAAAGAGCCCACGTGCTGCAACAGAAAGATCCCACATGCCACGATGAAGATCCTGCATGCCACAACAAAAGACCCGATGCAGCCAAAAAAACAAAACAAAACAAAACTTTGTATGGGAGGTTATGGAAGTAATCATTTCATTATATATGCAAATGTCAAATCACTATGCAGTGCACCTGAAACTAACCTAATGTTATATGTCAACTATATATTCTTTCTCAGTTGATATAATTTATTGCAGTTAGCACACAGTTTAAAAATACACCAACACAACAGTACAAAATTAACAGCACTGTAAGTTATTCCCCCCCTCAGGAAATACTAACCAAAAAAGACCAAAAAAACGGACTGCATGAGGTTCAAATAATTACAAATAGGAGCTTTTTATTTTAAAGAATCTTTAAATTTAGAACCACCGTTCACATTATTCATTCACTGAACCAATCAGTTATTGGGCTTATACAATGTGCTATGTACTGGAAACTTTGATTTCAGGCTTGTCACTAACTGCACATATTAAAGATTTATAAAAAAGAATATGATTATGTATGTATTCTGCCTTCTGGAATCTACAATCCATTAGATATTTAAAAAATTAAATAATATCAATTAAAATATCAAAAATGTTTTTTAGCATTTTTACCTTGTTGCAATTGGGGTGTAAAAGGTAATGGTTCCTTTTGCTAATGGGAAGATGCAGAATAAGTTCAAATATGAGAATTTTTCATCTGACTCATGAATGAGAATTACTGTTATTATTTTTTAGAAGGCAATCAAGGGCAGAGGATGGAAGAATGTTACAGGCTGAATAGAGAATGCTGCATAAGAAACAGTCTGTAGTCCTGAAAAAGCATGTCACCTTTGCACTGAAAGCACGCTTATACAGGTAGATTATAGTTCCGTGTGAAATAAATGCTTTTGAAGAGGAAGACACAGAAATAGTCAAGGATGGGATTAAGAACGGAATTACATGCCAAATAAAGGGTAATTATAACCCTATTCTGTAGAGAGATGTCTAACATTTTCATTTTAAAAAGTTTATAATTTAAGAGTTCACTCTGGTGACTGGGTGGAAGACTGAAAAAGTATGGAGACAAATAGTGAAGATGTACTGTGGACTTCCATGAATACAGCGCACTCAGCAATACGAAAAAAAAAAGCTCCCTAGTAAACACTTAAAACTGACAAATTAAATAACTATTCAACTATCCTTTTAAGCAGAGCTAGCAAGTAAGAAAGCAAGAGAAATTGTCAGAGCCGCCAAGTTAAGCAGAAATTGAAAAGCAGAGGCTGCTGTCAACCTTGGGCTAACGGAGGAAGCGTGAGGAGGTTGGTGATGGCGGAGGGGGAGCAACTGGAGTCTTGCTAAACAATTAGTTCAGATTTTAACCACAGTGTACGAACATCAGGAGAGACCTTGAAAATGTATAAAGAAAAACTTTCAACGTGCAGGTAACAAAGTTGAATCAAGATGGCAGGATAGTCTCTCACCTAGAAAACATCACTTTAGAGGTGAAGCTCTCAGGCAAAATAAGAAGTAGGAAAGTGTCACACCTCGGGGCTGCACTGTCAAAAGGGTATCCATTGGCAACGTGTGATTTTGACCCCTAGAAATGTGGCTGGTCCAAACTGAGATGGGTGTAAATGTAAAATATATACCTGATTTCCAAAACGTGGTACCAAAAAGTAATATAAAATATTCCTTTATTAACAAGGTTTCTTACTGATTACATTTGAAATGATAATATTTTCAATACACTGGTTTAATTAAAATATGTTAAAATTTATTTCTCCTTTTTAAAAAAAATATGGCTACAGGAAAATTTTAAATTACATACATGCTTGCATGTGTGGCTTAAATTATCTTTCTATTGGATTGCTCTGTCCTGGGGAAAAATCTTTTAACACTAGGGATCTCTCTGGCTAGTCACTGTATTATTTTTTGGTGATAGTGTTAACTCCCTAAGCGACTAGAATTTAATTTCTTCTTTGCTTTTGCTTTAAGATATAAATTTAATTATTGAATCTCCTTTTCCAAATAGAGAATCAAATGCTCCAGCCTGTATGAACCATCTTCCTCTTAATAATTTAAAATGAGAATTTTGTTATAAATGCCATTTTCACAACTACTACACTGTGTTTCTGGATATTTTATTGTTTCCACCATTTATACATTTTAATGTCTGTTGATGAAAGTTCCCACGAGCTAGTCTCATTTTCAAATTGATTGGTTTGTTCACAACCATTTGTTTCTCCAAACATATTTTTAATATTTTGTTTATAATAATGAGATTCTGTTACGATCTTACTTAATTGGAAGTAAACTTAAAAATTACTTTGAGATAAGAGTTTACATCTTTTACACTATTGATCTAACTTCTGAAAGCATCTATGCATTTTCCAAACTGTAAGTTTAGTTTGGTATTTTTTCTTTGAAATAATTTTATTTCTTATATTTCTCTGGTTAAGCCCCTGTCTTTTACATTACAGTTTCTTCATTAAAGACTTTTTCAACTTATGGTGAGAGAAATATCCAACTAAATTAGAAATAAGAGTTTAATGGTTTATTCTTTGCTATAAAAACTGAGACATTTTTTTGTTCCCATTACAAACTCTTCATTGGTGGTTTATCTAGAAGCATTTAAAACATTTATTATTGTTATTTTTATAATAGTTTTTATGTTAATTATGCTGGATCTCTTAAATACTAAGTATATAACCTACATAAGTGTAGAGTATAATCACTCTACAGAGAAATTTTTATTTATTTTTCTCTCATTGTAATGATTGGAATGGATATATTTTCAAGGACCTGCCCACGTTACTATAAAAGAGCAAAAAATACTACATTTCAAAATCAACAACGTGGGAGATACCTCTTTAAGTAGTTCTGTGTAAAATGATTAAATTGATTTCAGTTTTTTTGTAGTATATAGCTAATTTTAAAATGTATTACTGCTGGCATTTTGAGTGTCGTAGCCTGTTTTTTTGCTACAAATCCTTTTTATGGGCTCATTTTTTCCTATTTATTTATTCTTGCACTTTTGAAGACCCTTTCAGGACTGCTTGATGCCCATAATAATGGTGACTGGAGGCATAGACAAGTTAGACACTCGTGGTTATGTCACTATGTTACCTCGAAATCCTTGAATTCACTACACCCTCTGAACAGCGCTTTACTTATTGTACATACTGCAGAGACATTTAATTAATCAAGTGTTATGCAGTATGGTTATTATGTGATAGTTGTACTGTAGAATCAGAGAACGAAACAGTACTTCAGTCATTAAATTGTTAGTCTGATTGCCAGCACATGAGATTAATTTCATGTGTGGAATTTTTGCTTTGGATTGAATTTCATTTATATGTACTAATTTACCACACTTGGCTGCATGACCTCAATATCAAATGATCTGACATGGATATTCTCATTCATCAGCCATTGATAGTTCATTAAAACAGCTAATGATGCCTTCATGTAAAAGAAATGGAGATGCCTGTAAAAATGTTCAGCTAAGGCATATTTTCCAAATATTAGAATATTATGGGGGTGATTGAATTATAATTTGTCTTTCTATCCCTGGGAAAGCCTGGAGATGGAACTATAACTCTGAGGACGTAGATGGAGAGGGGAGGAAAGTAGAACATCGATCGCTGTAGAAAAGTAGTCCGGTGAATGTGCATGGCAAAATGTAACGTCTCAGGTTTTAAAAATTCAGGTGATTGCACTATTATTGCCAAAGAATACCACATGCTTAACATCCGTGACTCTGAGTTTTCAAATTATAAATACCTTATTTATGACCAGAGGGAAGATGCATTTTTCCTAAAGGTTTATCACTCCAGTTAAATGATCCAGGCACTGAAGCAGAATGAGGTCGTTATGTTAGTTTCTCTAAGGTTGACTTATTTGGTATGTTCTTTTCAATTGTCACATTGATTTGGGAGACCTATA
This sequence comes from Physeter macrocephalus, assembly GCF_002837175.3. Taxonomy (NCBI): domain Eukaryota; kingdom Metazoa; phylum Chordata; class Mammalia; order Artiodactyla; family Physeteridae; genus Physeter; species Physeter macrocephalus. The sequence continues at coordinate 11,772,400 of NC_041217.1, read as the reverse complement.
TGTAGCTTCTTAAAAATCTTAGGCCCAGTTTGTTATTTAAAAGCTGTATTTTCTACTAGGGTTCCAAAACTTTCAACTTTTCTTCCAGTTGAATTCCTATATTCTGTAACGCTCACTTCACAAATATATATAGTGTTATTTTGTTCTCAAATTGTTTCAAATTATTTATTTTCTGGGTCTGTTCAACCTGAAGATATCTTAAATATCCTCCATAATAAAAGAAGGAGAATCATTTACAAAAAGGGGACATATCTGATTAGAGGGCAGGGCATGGTCCTGGTTCCTTCCAAAATAGTTCTTCATGTTAGTGGAAGAGGGTCTGGAGACACCCCCTCGCGTGGGCCTCGGTTCTTGGTAAGGACGCAAAGAAGAATCTGAGGTCTTACCCGTTGCAGGAGAGTTTATTGAAGATAAGGAGAGAGCGAACACCTCAAGAGAGAGGTGGGCCAGGCCAAGGAAGGCAATGGCCCTGGAAGGCTGGGCTGTAGAGTTTTTTAAGCAAGGTTTTTGCATAATCTAGGAGGTCATTAATTGACAGCTGCTGGTTATATAACAAGAGGCTCTGCTGCGCATGTACTTCCCATAATTCAGTCTGCCTGTTATAATTAGATGTATGTATTCATAGAATATTTATGAAGATTTAATGAGCCCAATGGCCGCCAAAGGTTATCTAAGGACATGATGGTGTGAGGTGTGCGCATGTGCCAGAGTGGGGAAAGTCCCTCAGTCAGCCAGTGGGGGATTTTTCCGGTGCCCTATTTTGGAGTACTGACTGGGGCATGTTTGGGGCGGGGTTAGCATATAACGTGGCGGGATTCGGCGGCTATTGGACGTTCAGCCCACGGGGCACCTTTCGTTGCTCATGGCTAACTTCCTGCCTAACATTCATATCGTGATAAGAGTCACAAAAAAAAGGGAGGCGGGAGGGAAATTACTTTTCTTCATTATTTAAATCAGAGAAGACCATCAGCTATTTCAGCTTTTTTTTTTTTTTTTGAGCTGACAATGATCATTTGAATACTGATTTAACTTGCTAAAAGTCAACTTGAGGTTCCAGGGACAGGAAGGCAAATCAAACTTATGATAATCATCAAACTAGCTAGAGGAATAAGAGATGTTCCTGGAAAATCATATACTCAATAAATTGTGAATTTTCAGAATTTCAAGTTTCATTGAATTTATTAAGTTCAATTAACCCCTAATTTAGAGACATACATTAGAAATATCAAAAAAGAAATCAAATACCCTGTCTTTTAAAATATGATTTTACATATATATTTCAACTTTTGCTCAAAATAACATTTTGAGTAAAGTTATTAAAAATCCTCAAATTCCTAAAGCAATAACGAGCAAAAATGTTTGCATATAGGCAAATTCAGGAAAAATGAAATGTTCACAGACTGCATTTTTTCCCATATGTTGGCAAACGAATGCTGAATCAAACTAGATTATATTGTCTATTGCTTGTTGGACATTACTGGTAACATATGAGAAATGAAAATACAAAAAGATGTTGATCCCTTACCCTTTAAATCTGTACAGGACTTGAGAATTTGGTTAGTAGGTTTATTTATGTTGTATTCATGTTATCTTACACCCGGCATTCAGAGAAAGACATTCTTATTACTTTCCACTTTCAGGGGAAAAGCAGGCTCAGAGATACAAATGACTCATTGACTGACATTGTTACCAAGACAGTTAGAATGAAGATGATTTGATCCTATCCGGTTGGACTTTTCTGCCAACACACGCCAGGTACAAGAAGGCTCAGGATAGACCCGTAGTCGTGTACTTCCTTACCTGTGGCTGTAGGAGCTTCTCTCTCATAAGCCAGTCAGGGCAGAGCAAGCTGAGCAATAAAAGAAGCAGCATTGCTGACATTTTCCTTAAGTTCCAGGGAATGATTGCTGTTCAGAGTCCACTGGTGACCACACATGTTGCTCAGGTGGTTTCTGGGATCAGTGGTTCTGGACATCTGGGCCTCCAAGATGCTTCTGGAAAATGTTTTAGTGGCAATTTTGACTTTTACAGCAAATGTCTTTTTAAATGTATGATCTATATTCCATAAGCTTGGGTCATTTTGTGGGTGATTGATTTTGGATGATACATTCTGGTTTATTTAATTACTCTGGTGTACTGTGAAGGTATGTGTTTTATAATGATTTAGACCTCAATTTCATAAGAGATTCTTGTTTCACCATAAACCTTTGCATGTAATGAGATTAAATACAGAAATAGGATGGGTCATTTAAAACTCACTGGTACGGTGAAAAGATGACAGATTCATTGCAGAGAAGTTTGTGTTGGAATCCTGGTCTTTTAACTTGGTTTGTGATCTTGGGGAATTTGGAAAACCACTCTGAGCCTCTGTTTCTTTGTTTTTCTTCCACCAAGAACATGGGAATAATAATCTATAGCCTAGTGTTGTCAGAATTAAATGAAAATAATATTTATTATGATATCAGAAGGATGGTGTTAAATAATCGTGTATATTTTCAACTGGATTACCTATAATAGCGAAAGTAAAAAAAAAAAAAAAAAAATCAGGTGAATAAAGAAAGAAAAGCAGTTATCCAGATACTGAGTGGAAGAACTATGCTGTACATATGGTAGATTGAATAAGTATTTGTTGTCTGAACTAACTTCTCTTAAAATGCTTTGGAATCTAAAACAAACAGCTTAAGGGACTTCCCTGGTGGTGCAGTGGTTAAGAATCCACCTGACAGTGCAGGGGACGCGAGTTCGAGCCTGATCTGGGAAGCTCCCACATGCCTCGGAGCAGCTAAGCCCGTGCGCCACAACTACCGAGCCTGCGCTCTAGAGCCCGTGAGCCACAACTACTGAGCTGGCACGCCTGGAGCCCGTGCTCTGCAACAAGAGAAGCCACCGCAATGAGAAGCCCGCGCACCTCAGCGAAGAGTAGCCCCCACTCGCCACAACTAGAGAAAGCCCGCGTGCAGCAACGAAGACCCAACGCAGCCAAAAATAAATAAATAATTTTAAAATAAAATAAAACAAACAGCTTAAGAATCCAGAATGTGGGTGTGATGTTTTCATCATCAGTCTTATTCTTTTCATCCATGTCATAGGTTCCCTACTCTGTGCCTTGAGGAATGACTTCATGGCCGCAACAGGAAAGCTGGGCTGGACAGTGCATTTGTTTACATTACAAGAAATGTTTATGAAATATTTAAACAAGAGCTGAGTAATAAATATCATAACCACACTTCACAGATACATCCATATATCTAAACAAAAATGCAATTTAAATTCACAGATAAAAAAGTATGAATTATATTATCTGATATTATTACACTATGGCCAATATGGGAATTTCAACCCAAAAATTTGGACTAAAACTGGTTTGTATTGAAAGAGTTTGCTAATCAAAATATACTTTAGTAATACTAGTTTCTCTGAGAGGAAAGAAAATGTCTATTTACACTTGAATTAGTTATTTGATCATTTATTTTACACCAACACATTACAATTTGTGAATTCTAGAAATGTTATCTTATTGACATTGGTACAGTGTTGGAATAACTAGGTTTTCAGCACTTGAAATGAAAATGATCGTGCAGAGTATGCTGATTGTTGGTTGTTAGAATGTAGAAAGAGAATGACAAAGCAAGTTGCTAAGGAAATTAAGGGTTTACTTTCTCCACGATGTGTTTATAATCACACTGACTTTTCTGTATGTTTGCCAAAATGTTCTGATATTTAGCTGCAAAATAAGTTTATGTTTATTTTAATAATGATGGTGTCTCTAGGAATGGTTTATAAGTATAGATAATAAAGTACTGCCATTATGCTGTTAACCATAAAAATACAACTGAATGCTAAGCATTCTACCTAGTTGGGTTTTCCCTACAGTCCGTTGAAAGGGACCTTCAAGTGTTTCAATTAAAAAATCTTGGGGAATTTTCCCCAGGTTCTAACAAGCTATATCAAAATAGAACTCATTTCATGGAAAAAAGGAATCCCACAGCACTTCTTTTTAATAACTGTTCAGCTACAAAATTTTATTGGTATCTTTTTATGTTCCCTCTAGAGGATGTAATGCACAAAAGCATTGCCACGGAACATATAAAATTACAAATGAAATTTATTGTAAAAAGTAGAATGTCTTCTAGACTGGTGTCAGTATTTATTTCATTCAGAAACCAAAACTGCAGTACAATATATTCATTGTCAGCAAGTTCATGTGTGTAAATTGCCATCCAATGTTATTGACTGATATAAGACAGATATTGAAAAGACAATTTAAATTTACTCTTCCAAACATAAACTGTTCCACAAAAGCACTGTAAAAACTCCTTCAAGATTTTGGGTTGTGCTTGACATTTATGGTTAACTACATAATTTGGTCGTGTCATAATCCACCGTGTTTGGCAATTTGGCATTAAACGCCTGCAGAGCAGATTGGATCCTCACCACCTCACTAGTAGACAGCTTGAGTCTATGACGAAGCAAGCAAGAGAAAAGATCTAGACGACGCTGACCGGGTGGGGAGAGCTTATTTACACGGTCTCTTATCTCTAGAAGTTGCAAAAGTGCTGAGTCCTGGGATCCCTGAGTATAGGGGTAGTCCAGCTGCAGAATCAGGTCCCGAATTGCTTCCGGGTCAAAGTGCATGCTGTAGCCAAACACTTGAATGTTATTGATTTTCATATAACCCAGGTTCCGGGAAGGGTCGATAAACTCCAGAGGTTCGTAGTAAATGCTCTCGTTGCCGTTGGGGCCATTTGACTTGATGCGACTCCTCAGGTAGATGTGCACTGTCTCAAAAAATGTCTTCCACTTGTTCCCCAGAGTCAGCGACCAGTTGTAACACTGCAGGGGGAGGTCCAGCTTAGTCCGCTCCCAGTCAGGGAAGCTGTTTTCATCCACAGGCATAAACCAGCTCTCAGAGTGGCTGCCTCCGAAGGGATTGACGTAAACTGCCAACACCGGCTCCAGGGTGCTGTTTTTAGTTAAGCAGATCTGTAAAGAGAGACCCAGGATCATGTGGACCAGGCTCGACTTGTACTTGTTGCTCTTCAGGGTGAGGAGCATCCGCTTCCGCCAGGAGGGGTCGAACCAGCTGTTGAGGCGCATGTCGTTGCTGATGAAGATGGCATGGACCTCTAGTCGCCTGTCCGTTTTCTGCAACAGGTACTTCATCTCGAGATCTTGCAGGTCGGTCTCGAAGCCGATGTAATGATCGGTGGACTCGGCGACCTCGGGCTTGCAGAGCCCCTGGCTGAGCATGTAGCCCGTGTTGCAGGCGCCGCAGCGGGTGCGGTTGTCAGGGGCGCAGGTGAGGCAGGCGGACGCGTCGCCCACCGTGCAGGGCAGGAAGGCCGTGCAGACCACCTGGTCGTTGGGACACGTGCACGAGTGCGTCTCTTCTGAAAAGCTGCCCAGGAGCCCATTCTCATTGCAGTAGAGAAAAGACTGGATGCGAGTGAGCCAGTAGGTTGAGGTTCTAAGAATAGAAAACAAAAGGAATCTGTATAAACACAAAGGCATCTGCGTCTGTGTGTCCTGCAATCAAGTTACCTTAGGTTTGAGAGCTTCACTATCACGTTCTTAGGTCCTTCCCAGTCAGTTATTTAACTGTGATATTTAAAAAAACCACCATAATTGAAAAGATATATACACATATAATATTCATATATTTAAGTAGTATGTATATTTAAATTATGTATATATTTTTTCGTTCATCATTGTACAAGATTAATGATGGATACACTCGATTTGAACTGGAAAACTACATGAAATACCTTCTGAAGACATTGCCTGGCATCTCACTAGTGTACTTGCAAGCTGACTGTGACTATAATTGGGTTGGTCATAGTTTTGAAATGATATCCAGCAATGGGAAATAAAAATGGTTTTATCATCAAATATCTAGAGTAGAATTAGAGTGTATGAATGACGATTGTTCATTCATTCACTCTTAGTCTCACAGAGCACTAATGCTGCAGGAAGCCTAAATAGAAAGTGAAATATAAATGAGAGAAAAACAAGAAACTTTAAATTGTCAATCAATGGATTTAAATCCTAGGGTTTCATCAACATTGAAAGAACAAGTACCCACTGAGAGGGAAAATATTATTAAAACATGTTTGATTTTTATCCTTATGGTCTGCTCAAGAAAATTGTTGAAAATATCTCATTAAAACTAACTACAAGTTCTCTTATTAAGGGTTAAGTGTGTTAGTTGAATGTGTTTGATTTGGATCATTAACATTATTTATATCCAGAAATCAGGCTAATCATGATGCAAATTTAAGATCTTACTTTTCCTGTTTTCCCACATTATTCAAACTCTTTTCGTGTGTTTAAAATCTCAGTAAAATAATGAAAGAAAAATGTGTGGCCGTGTAATCAGATAATTCTTTGTTTTTATCTTGCTGCTTTCTCATACTAGCTGCATGATCATGGAAAGTTGAACGGCCTAAGTGAGTGATATCTTCCACATTGAGTTCTTGTGAGAAATAGGCTCAGACTGGATGCATGTGTTTAGACAATTGTATAGAGCATGTGTCACAGTAGACACTAAAAATTGTATCTCTTTTTGGTATTCTTATGCCTTTCCAGTGTTCATTATTCAGTACGTATGAGGTTTTCTACAAATTGTATATATCGTACTCAATCCTTTAGACTTATTACACTGCCATTTTAAAGAATTTGTATATGCTGGTAAAATACAGGTATTAATCTGTGTAAATAATCAATAAAAACAATTTATTATCACATTCAGAACAATATATGAGCTATATATTCATTTTTGTATATTCATTTTTGGTCTCTGCTCATTCCCCTTTGCAATATAACACTTTTTTTTTTTAAGTAAGCTCTTCCCTGTTTTTCCAGATAAATTAAATAACTCCCTAATTCCCTCTCACGACATTTACTTATTTTTATTCATAGTGCCTTTTTCCACTTAAAATGTTATATTGTGTACTTACTTGTTTATACTCCATTTATCCCATTAAATATAATATTCAGCTTGCCAGAATCATATATGCTTTGCTTATAGCTTTATATCCCATGCCTAGCAGAATGCCTCTCATACTTAATGAATATTAGATCAAAGGCATAGTTAAATTAAAGGAACATTTTCTCAATAAGCATATTTTTCAGTGAAAATTAAAGCCCTAAATTGCATATTTAATTCTGTTTTAAAGACCTAACTCCCAAGTTGTAGGAAGTGGAGTTTCACAACATACACTTTGACATTTGCACACAATTAAATCTATAAAAAAATCTTAGTAAACGTATATTTTAAAAAACCTTTCTTTTCCAGATTCCCTAAATGGAACTGTTTTCTATAGACCCAGAATAAAAGGTAAAACCAAATAAAACCCAACCAAAACATGAAACATTTTCCTCTGAATTATTTCTTACACTGAAAAACACTGACTGGGAAACTACACCTATAAAATTCATTTCTAACTTTCTCAAGATACGTTAAAAATAAGTTCTCAGGAAAACTCTCCCAGGAGGATGCCCGGGGTTGTGAAATAGGAATGATTAGCACTTTGTGAGCCATACATCTCTATATGAGTATCTCTCCTCCTCTCCTCTGGTTCCTTGTTTTCTTGCTGCAGAATAAATGTGCAAAAAGTTTCCTTTTTCTGGTTGAGGAAAGAGCCTGATTCATTATTTCTGTATTCAGTCTCAGAATATAGAAATTATTGCTGACTTGTTCTTTCTGCAGTTACTGATATATTTATTTCATCAATATGTTCTCAATGAATTAATCTCTCTCCCTCTTGCCTTCTTTCTCTCTTTCTCTACTTCTCTGTCTTTCTCCTTTGCCTTCCTCCCTCCCTCCTTTCTTTCCATTTTTCTTTCTTCCTTCCTTCCTTTTCTTCCTTACTTCCCTTCTTTCTTGCTAGCCTGCTTGCTTTTTCTCTTTCTTTCTTTTTCTTTCTTTC
>NC_041217.1:11763465-11764309 GCF_002837175.3 Physeter macrocephalus | reverse complement strand
TTCTTTCTTTCCTTCCTTCCTTCCTTTCTTTCTTTCTTTCTTTCTTTCTTTCTTTCTTTCTTTCTTTCTTTCTTTCTTTCTTTCTTTCTCTTCTCTCTCCCTTTCTCTCCTCTTTCTTTCTGTAGTTCTATTTATATCTATCTACTACAAAGCATATAAAATATATATGCTATCGGATTGAAAATTATATTTTCTTCCTTGGAACCAAAGCGTAAATTCCCTGAGTCAATTCATCTCTCACTGTAAGCTCTCATCATGTTTCCAAATTGTAAGGACAAACAAAAAAATGAAATAATAGACCTAAGGTTGAAGGCAGAGTTCACAAAACTAGGGCACCATAGAAAGACTCATTTGGACACATTAGAAAAGCAATGGCTTTTCTAGCTTTCAGTCTTTTCCAGTCCTTTTCACGTCCCCACAGATGAATTACTGAAGGAATGTGTCCCAGCTTCGTGGGGTTCAGCTTGTCATGTGTGAATATTGATAACTTGGCGTGCTGTCAAAGCTCCTGTTCCCTGAGACAGAAGAGCTAACACGTGGATTTTCTTCCTTGCTGCTTCTTGTCCTTCCCTCCATTACCTAACTTTTGACTGTTTTAGTGCATTTCAAAAGTAGGGAATAGATTTTTAAATGAACAAATTTCGATAATTCGTCTTTACTCCTTGTAAAATCTTGGTGAAGGCAGTGGTCAAAAATAGAAAACAGCAAATTTCAGGATTGTACATGGATTATTCACTTACCCAAAAGAACACTCTTTTTTTTCCCTGACAAAGTAAAATTTAACTGTTTTTCTTTTAAATCTAAACTTTTTTTTTTTTTTTTTTTTGCGGTACGCCGGCCTCTC
>NC_041217.1:11596959-11763453 GCF_002837175.3 Physeter macrocephalus | reverse complement strand
CCCAGCCGCTCTGCGGCACGTGGGATCCTCCCAGACCAGGGCACGAACCCGTGTCCCCTGCATCGGCAGGCGGACCCTCAACCACTGCGCCACCAGGGAAGCCCCTAAACATTTTTTTTGAAGAGAAATGTCTTCAACATTAAGATTAGGTGGTAGCAAGTATTTTTTTTAAACTCTTTCCTTTTACACCTAAGTATTAAAACAAAGTAATGCTACATTTTCTATTCTCATATATAACTTATATTCACATAAACTATTTAGGATCTACTAGGGCTAGGATAGAGGATGCAATGTTGAAAGATGAACTCCTGGCAGGCAGGTAGGTTTGTTTCTTTTTATCAAACATGTGGTCTTGTTCCTGACATCTACTTAATAACACTTCAATTAATATTTACTAAACAAAGGAAGTAGGAAAGGAAGGAAAAAGGAGGGAGAGAAGGAGTAAGGAGGGAGGGAGAGAGAAAGAAATTAAAGTGAAGGAACTATACAGATTATAGAAGAACAGAAGAAAGAAACTAGGGGAAAACAGTATTAAAGCCATTGACTTGAGAATGACAATGATATGGAACAATTCAAGGGCTATAGGAACTCCTTTTCCATCAGAAAGTAAGTGTGCACTTGAAAATAATTTCTAAAAAAGTTTTAAGATGATAGTGTTACAGAAAGGAAAATACCTTCCAGAGTTAAGTTAAACTTTTGGAAAAAATATAATTAGCTAAAAAGCCTATAGCCTGTTTTTATTTGAAAAATCAGGTAGCAAACTAAGTTGAGAAGATTAGACATACATTAAGTTCAATTGTCTCTGTTTAATCTGTAATATTCTCTTATGTATTTAAAATCTGCTCTTCTCTACAGGACACATGTTATGTGAGTGTCAAAAGAGCACTAGACTGGGAGAAAGAGAAAGGAAAATACCTTCCAGAGTTAAGTTAAACTTTTGGAAAAAATATAATTAGCTAAAAAGCCTATAGCCTGTTTTTATTTGAAAAATCAGGTAGCAAACTAAGTTGAGAAGATTAGACATACATTAAGTTCAATTGTCTCTGTTTAATCTGTAATATTCTCTATGTATTTAAAATCTGCTCTTCTCTACAGGACACATGTTATGTGAGTATCAAAAGAGCACTAGACTGGGAGAAAGAGCACTGGATTTCTAGGTCAGACTTCATCTGGTGACCTGGGACAAGTCACTTAGCCTCTTTAACTTTGAGTGCAAGTTTTAGAATTCAAAGAAACATTGGTTCAGATTTTGATTCTGCATGACCCTCGGGAATGTGTACAGCTTTCTGAACCTCAATGGCTCACCCTGAGTTCACCTGTTGATCTGTTGTCAGGATGAAATGATGTAACAAATCCCATCCCAGATGGCACTTGCCATCTGGTTCTACAAGGATTAAGTCACTAGCCACTGCAGCTGCTGTCCTTCAACCCCCTCCGAAAGGAGTTCAAGGTCGAGATCGGGAATGAGGCCCTCTGTGCTCTGGGAAAAACTGGCAGGACAGGCGTTCAGATAGTTAGCTATTTTCAGGAGAAGATTTTATGAGCCCAATTCTTGCATCTCCTCATATCTAGACAAGCACTAAAATCCTTCATGGGGACGTCTGCTCCTGGTGACTAGCAGACAACATCTGCCACAATGTGTGCTTGACTGTGTGTACCACCCCCTTCACTAAAATCATATATAACACTGACCTTCCCCCCTACCTCTTCAGAGCAGTTTCTCAGAGCCATCTGAGATGCTGTCTCCCAGGCTATAGTCCTCATTTTGCCCCTAATAAAACTTAATTCACAGCTCTCAGATTGTGCATTTTTTTCAGTCGACAATGTTAAATGGGATTGGCAAAACAGATTCCTGGACCCCGCCCCAGACATACTATAAGAACCCCTAGGAGTAGGGCTCAGGAAGCTCTTTTTAAAATATGCAGTCCTCGCGAAAAAACCAGTCTTGGCAAAGCAAAGAGCATTGCACTAAGAGAACTATATTTGCAAAGGACTTGAGGTAGGAAAGGTTTTGTTTTAAGGAACTAAATGAGAGCCGGTACAGCTGGAGTGAAGAGAATATCAGTGCAATATTAGACTGTGCAGTAAGTAGTGGCCAGATCAGGCAGAGTATTGTTTAGGTTTTAAATTTATTCTATGTGCAGTAAAGAGTGGTAAAGAGATTCAGCCAGAAGTCGATTGTATTATATTTAGCAACCATCTTTCTCCTTGTATTATACCAATAGTATTTTAAATATCAGGTAAAGCTGATGTACTTTTAATAAAATGTTTTTTTCAGGCCTAAAATAAAATAAAATAATAAAATAAAATAAGCAGTCCTGGAGAAATGTTTTGTACACAAAAGCTGTAAGTTTCCTATGTATGAAAATTAACAACCAAAACCACTATCAGGGGCTCTTTAAATACCAGTTAGCTCTCAAGCTGTAAGAATATGTCCAGAAGAAGGTAGGGAAAAGTTAAAATTTCTGTAGAGAAGAGGGCAGCAGCAGATGGCTTTGAATTAACACGCATTTGGGGCCTTGTGGCCACCGTGTACGCTAAATTTGCAAATCCTGCAATAGAAATTTTTGGCATACACATACACAGAAGAATAAACCAAACACTAAAGACTACTTTAATAAATTCTACTGTGTTACAGTAATAATAATTAACTATTTAGTGAATTTCTCTCATATCATGGGCCAGCCACTTTGTATTTGTTATTTTTTTATTTTTTTGCGGTGCGCTGGCCTCTCACTGTTGTGGCCTCTCCCTTTGAGGAGCACAGGCTCCGGACGCGCAGACTCAGTGGCCATGGCTCACGGGCCCAGCCGCTCTGCGGCATGTGGGATCTTCCCGGACCGGGGCACGAACCCGTGTCCTCTGCCTCGGCAGGTGGACTCTCAACCACTGCGCCACCAGGGAAGCCCTGTATTTGTTATTTTTAATTCTTCACAGTAACTTGTAAAACTTAAACCCATTTTAAAATTTGAAAAATACTGAGGCTCAGAGTTTCAATGACTTTCTCAGTTATATATCTATTAAGTATTACAATGAAGACAGACTCAGAAGCAAGTCTATTTTTTTTATAATGTGTGTTCAATAGTGAGGAAAAATGCTTAACAAATGACTTTAGGAAAAAAATATTTATTTCCATGCTGGACAGCATCAAAGATAAAATAACTTTTAATTATTAAATAAAATTAGGCACTTGAGTGACAGCCCACTATATTGGCTTCAATCCACTTTTGGGAGCTAAACTATCAACTTTGAATATTGTTTCCCTTAACTCATATGGAAAATGGGAATAAAATGTAGGTTGTTGTAAGAATTAAAGCACAATGCTGGAAAAGCCCTTAAAGAGTGCCTGTGCACAGAATAAATGGTAAATAAATGGAAATGCTTATTCTTATGATCACTGTTATTACTATTGTTATCTTTTAAAGAAATAGGATCATACTTTCTTTATTACGAATGCTATTTTCTTCCAGGAAATGGAAATTTTCATTTTATCTTCAACAGTTTGTGTATTACATGCATAATCTTACTCTTTATCTCTGCATTTCACTTTTATCAAATAGACCTAGTTATTGATAACACGACCAAGACTGTATCACATCCTAAGAAAAAGAATATCATTGTCAAAGGTCCCTTGGTTATGAGTCTCCCAAGGAAGCATATGTATGTATATGTATCACATGTGTATATAGATACACATCTATAAACCTGTAGATGCATATATACATACACATTTTATTTTTATAAACTTGAATTCAAGTATCTACTAAAACTTTTGGCTTGCAGGACGACAATGAAAAAGTGAGTGAAGCAGTTGAAGATGTAGGTCATATTTTAAAGATAATATTAGCTGAGGTAACATTCATTGAGGTTTTCTCATGTGCACAGTCTTTTTACAGGCCTTATTTCATTTAATTCTCCCAGTTCTCACTACTCCTTGAAGTAAGGACCCTTGTTATCCCAATCTATATTTAAGAACATAAGTTGTAAAAAGCTTAGATAATTAGAACTTATAGAAGGCCAAATAGCTGGTAAGTGGTAGAACTGAGAGTGCATCCTGGTCTTTACTACTCCCAACAATTTGGGGGATATGACACCAAAAGCACAAAAGACAAGAGCAAAAAAGTAATAAGTGGAACTATATCAAACCAAAAAGCTTCGGTCCAACTAATCTGTAATTCATTTGGTTGAATGGTGTACACAGGAAAATCTGCTTACTTCTTAGAGAGCTACTGAAACATTTTGTCCACATCTGTGCTGCATTTAATGCTATAGTTCAAGAAAAATCAATAGATATGTCTTCCTTCTACTTATAAAATATGAAAAGAAAAAGTCAACATTCAGGGTATGAAATGTGAGACACATGAAGAACACAATTACTTTACTGGACATAAAGGGAATATATCATCCAAAAAAAAAATAGAGTCCACGTCTCTAATTTTCCTCCAAAGATTACCAAAAATCAAAATATTTTGCCCACTAAATCACGTTAGATGTTAAGTTAAAAAGACTTGAAAAGTATTTATTATGTGCAAGTTCAGTCTATTAAGTATTGTAATTGACGAATATTGACACAAATGCAATTACTCTGCAAATATGAGTAAATCAGGTCTCTCCTATGTGCTTTTATAACATCCTGATTTTCACCCACCATAATATTCATTATACCAAGTCCTTATTACCCAATCATCTGTATCCCTCATTACATTATACATGCTGTGAGGGAAAAGATATATATTTTTACTTCATCATTTTATTATCATAACATACCTAAATCAGTTTACAGTGTTTACGCTTACATTTTGCTATTACAACCTTTTGAACCTATTAGTCTTAAAATATGTGTATGATGAATTCAAATCTGAAAATCTAAACAATATAAATAGAATATTTTAAAATAAAATTTATGAAAAGACCATTTTATCTTTCACAGATCTGTTCCTCTCTGACCCTAATATTTCAAGCTAAATATAAATTTGACATGAATGAATAAATTAATGAACAAAAAAGAGACACTAAAGAAGCAAATTCAAGGCTAAAGTGTTAATTCCTTGGTTGTATTTATTATTTTTAGTATTTCATATGATTTTCTTGATATCCAGTGAATGATAAACACTTTCAAAAACTGTCTTATTTACATAATTTCTGTTTTTCTTTAAAGTATATTTCATGACCAATTTCTCATCAATTTAGAAAAAAACAATAAAATGTTCTTGTTGGGCACTGAAAACTTGAAAACAAATTAAACTATCATTTAAATAATTTAATCAAATTTTAATATGTTTCTAAAAGTGATACTATTTATATCTAAAGCATATTTTTCAATTAAATAAAGAAAATATAATTTGTCCAAATTCAACGTCCCTCTAGTCATATAACCATGAACACAATTATGGTATGAACTGTCTATGTTATGCCTGCATTTGTGTGATAAGCATCTCTCCAAATTGAATGTCTCTGAACTCATTTTCTTCTCTCCTAATACAACCATGATTGTTATCTACAGTGATGGATATTAACTCATCCCTTCCTGTCTCAACTAAAGTAAAACTTAGTTTCTGGAGGTCCTGTACCTGCTATTTTTGTCATTTTATTACATTTGTGTACCTCCAAGCTAATCTTCCTAAAATTGACCTATTTCTTACTGCATGGCACCCAATATCTTTCATATAAAATATATATTTTGCCTAACTTTTAAAACCCTTTACAATCAGACAACTTAGCTTTCAGTACTCTATAAAGTATGTTTTCCATTTAGGCTCTCCCTGTTCCCCTCCCTAAATACGCCAGCTCAATTTCAACCACAATGAATTTTCTTGTTACAGAGTTGAAGGTCCTTTCTCCTCTGCTTAGCCAGTTCAAGATGCAAATTGAATCATTTTTACTGTAAATAGTTTTTCTTAATAATCCTACTTAAAACAACTTAATTCTTTAAATGAGTATATTATTTATCTATATTACCATATTTGTAATTAAGCCACGTACAGCCATATATTATTGTTTAATAGATTCTTATTTCACTATTTCAACTAAAGTATACCATTCATTATAATAACTATAATTTTTACAGGTTAGTTTTCATAGTTGGAATATAGGTTCCTCAGAAAGAAAATGAATGTCGTTTCATTGGAATCCCTAGAGACTAGCAAAATTTCTTCCCATGCAACCCTACTAAACCAAATTGCTAAAGCAAAATTGAATTATGGATTTATGTTTATGGAAAAATGTCAGAGGAAATACTTTTAAAAACTCCTCAACACAAAATGCCAAATAATTCTGGCAAAAAATTTTTAAATGCATTTATGATGTGGAAAAAAATATGGAGTAAATTTCAGAGGCTGAAATTGAACTAAAAGAATAAATATGTAGGAAGATGTGGGTGTACCTGATCTAGAGGTTTTGGTGGCTGTGTTGGGTATAGGAAACAAAGTCCAGGACACCTGAAGGGCAAGAAGTTGAATTGGAGACCTGCTCTAAGAAGCTGGGAAGACTGAGACTATGCACTTAAAGAAAGAGTCAGCTTAAAAACAAAACAAACAAACAAGTAAACAAACAAAAAGGCCTAGAAAAGGAACAGAGCAAAATGAGTGCCTGCCCTGACCTCACTGTTAGTAGAAGAGAAAATACATAATCTACAAATTCAAAGTTTTTTGCAGAAAGTACATAATCTAAAAATTCAAAAACACCAATGAAAATAATACCTTATTTTAAAGTGCTCCAAATTGTTTTATTGTGGCAAAATGAAATATATACTTTCTAAAGGAATGCACATCCTTTACATTTTATGAAGGACTTGAAGAATCAATATAGATGAAATTATTTTGACCATGAACTCACAGTAGAAAAAAAAAAAAAAGAGGAATCAGTGTCCCAAGATTAAAAATGTGCAAAAGGCATAATCTTAACACCACAAACTACAGAAATTGGAATTATTTGATATTAAAGTCAATTATCAGGGACATATTTAAATAATTTCAAGGTAAAGTAAAATAGGAGAGAGGCACCAGGGGTTATCAAAACAAATCTGAAAAAACAAAGGAACTAACATGATGATAATGATGATGATTTTAATTTAAACCTTATTAAAATGTAAAACAGCAGATTAGCTAAGCTGAGCACAAAATTGGTGAATTAAAGATAAATGAGATAATAATACTGAGAATATACACCACAGAGAGGAAAAGAGATTGAAAATATAAAATATATCTAGAGGATTATGTTACAAAAACTGACAAATACCTAATCAGAGTTCCAGAGGCAGCAAACAGAGAAAATAAGGGAGATTCTATATAAAATTATAGTAAGTGAGAATTCTTCAAAATCAATGAAATACATAATTCTTGAGATTCATGAAGCACAAAAAATTCCAAGGTTAAATAAATAGAAATACATACCTATTCATATCATACTTAACGTGTAGTTCTTGTTATATGTAACAAACTTTTGTTATAAATAACAAAAATTAGAGGTAACAAAACATAAAAGTATTAAAAAAATTTAAAAGACATTGAAGCATAAGTAAATCAATGCAGTTACATTCACAATATTCACAAATAGAAAGCCTCATTAGGAAAGATATCAATTCTCCACAAATGTATTTCTATATCTAATGCAACTCCAATAAAAATTCCTTCAGTTTTTCTTTTTTTAGTTGAAAATCAGTAATACAAGAGTAGCTTGTCTTCAATTAACCCTCCCAATAATAATTTATAAAATTTGAGCAAAATAGAAAGAACCACTAGTTAAAGGAGTTATAGAAAGTCCAAAACAGTCAAAAGCTAAATGAGTTTTTAACCTAAAGGAAGGGAGCAGCACCAATGGAGAAGTCGAGAGTCGCAGTCCTCTGGTTTTGCCCTAAGGACACTCCCCAATCTGGGCAACATGGGGAGGATGAAACTCAGTCAGAAGCGACATTCTTAAAGGCTTGATGTGTGCAGAATGGAAATGGGGAGTTGGCAGAGAAGATGTAAACTGAGGAAAATAATTCTGAAAGAAGCAAACAAAAAAGAGAGAAAACCCTGAACAAATTCCCCTCAAATCCATGACTGACTCCTAAACTCTACAATTGTGAGACAAACTTTGAGAAGCCAATCAGACAGCAAAAGCTGAAAGACCTGCAGTGCTTAATAAAGGCTGTATTTCTCGCCTATCACAGATGAGACAGTGTTCGCAGTTTGGATATCTCCAAAGTAGAGTGGTTTGGTAAACACATTCAAATGCCAGAAAAGCCATGTCTTTGTAGTAAAGACTGTCACAAGACTAAAGATTAGCCCTAAACTAAGTGTTGAACTAGGACAGACTCACTGTAATAAAATGTTAAACCAAATATCTGCAAAGACAGTGTAGTCAACAAATAATAAAAATCAACCTTATTGCAATAAAATAACATACTTCAGAGTCAATATATACTATCATCTACAATACCCAATAAAAATATGTAGTTATGAGAACTGTGAACCAGCAAGCAAATGTCATTCGTAGCAAAGAGACAAAGCTATTGATGGAAACAGATCCCGAGACAGCCTGCGTCATTGGTATTTACAGACAGATGTTGACCTGAAACAAAGAAACTGCCAGATATTTCTCCAGCAAAGATGGGTTTATTCAAATTGCAATTTTACCTATTAAAATAAAATTAAAATAAATTAAAATTAAAATAAAACCTAATCCTCTAATTATTCAGGACAAAAAACAGGATAAGGCATTGTGTGCTTTGGAAAAACAGGTCCCTTAGATAATTAGAGTTCTCTCAGAAAAAGTAAAAATGAACCCAGATTCTTGCATCTTTCCATTCACAGAAAAACACTAAAATTATTAATGGAGATATCTAATGTTCACGACAATCAGTAACCTTTTTCTGAGATGTGTGTTTGACTGCATGTTTTGCCTAGCCAAAATCACATATATCTGGCCACTTCTTCTTATCTCTTTGGAGCAGTTCCTCAGGGCTATCTGAGAGTCGGTCTCCTGGGTTATAGTCCTCAGTAAGACCCTAAATAAAACTCAACTCATAGCTCTTAAATTGTGTGGGTGGGTTTTTTTTTTTTTTTTCAGTCAACAGTTTTGACAACCACGAAGGACTCAGAGCAGACTGCTCCCCTTCACCTGAACTCTACAAAGATCTGGATCCTTGGTACCAGCAAGGGCCCCTTATGCCCATCCACCTCCTTGGTGAATCCAGATGAATTGGGTGAGTCTCTCCTGGTCTCAGATCTCCCATCTTGGCTGACAATCCTGGGCTTTAATGGTTGCTAAACTCCTTGATATGAGGACTAGGTTTCCCTTGGACTTAAGTTCAAGAAGAGGTATCTGGATTTCCCAGTTGAAAGACACTGACAAGATTTTGCTCAGTTGAAAGACACTGAGGAGGTTTGGACTGGGTTATTAGGTAGGAGGCTGATCTGATGCCTTTGTTAGAATTGGCTATTTTAAACAGGGTTAGTTGGAATAAATTGAAGATACCATATGAGAGCTTTCAGCTCCAAAGATAAGGGCCACAGCTCTTCCCAATCGGTACAGCTTTCTCAAGCAAGTGAGAAATTTATGGGAGCGGTGGGGGCAAGTCCTCATACCATGCAGCACTCTCATAGGGAAAGCCACTCATTAATTTAAAAAAACTCGCTTGTCTAGGGATGCACGCATAAGGACTTGCCATCCATTGCTCCGAGCACCCATGATGGTTTTAGACTGCCAGAGGGAGAAACCAGAAACTGAGACATAAAATTGCTGAAATAACTCAATTCGAGGGTAATACGTAGAGGAGTTAAGCTCACAAACAGCACAACTGCCTACCACGCAGTTTTCAATGCTAATTTTATCCTGACAAACCAACTTTAAAATGAGGAATAAAGACTCCTGAACAAGACAGAGGGAAGTCAGATAGCCAATCACCAACTAACACAATACGTATGGAGCTTATTCTTGCAAGTGCTCAGTTTATTGGGAACTAAGAATATCTTGCCTTGAAATGGCCAAGATGGAGCTCTTTTAGCATTCCAAAACTGGCTTTTGTGTAGGCAGTTAAAGAAAGCCAGCTTGATAAAACATCTTTTCGAAATTCTGACCCTAAGGGAAAAAAAGTCCTTCTAGGAGGCTTGCATTTCCCTCACTGTGCCTTTGCGTTGTAAATGTTGTCCAGGTCATTGAACTCTGACCCAGACCATCTCCAATTCCTGAGATTAAGTTAAAATAAAAAAGGGAAAAGAGGCCTTTTAAACTTCAACAAGTAAATTTAACTTATTCCAATTGTTACTCATAAACTAGTGAGTTTTATATTGTTAATACCTGATTCATAACTAAGTTTAAAAAATGGAAACTATGAGATCTCTCTTTGTGTCTATCTGGCTGTATGTATGTCTGTGTATGTATCAATACATTATAAATATATGTTTCTACCTTTTGGTGGTATTGCCAAAATTAATTGTAAATGAGTTCTATTTAATAACTTAAGAGAAAATAAGTGCTTTTATAAATTCTCAGAAACAACAGAAACTAACCCAAATGAATTTCAGGTTCATGTGATCTGGGAATTATTCAGTATTAAATTAATATTTGGTATTAAAGTTAGTTTAAGTTTCTTGGTTTAATTCATATAGACAGGTCTTTAGAGTCATCAACAGTAAGTATAGTACTTTTATTGTACCTAGATTTACTAAAACTCAAATAAGTTCGCATTATCTCTATTACAAAATTTGTTAGCAAAAAAATGGGGGATGGTGGCTGTTTTGGTCCAATGTCTCATGAAGTTTTCATGGGTAATCTAAATATAATTGTTGGGAACAAGTGAATTAAATAGACATAAATGGATTAAGAGCTTTTAGGTGAACTCTTTAAGAATAATTATGTTTCATGGTGGGTCTACTTAAAAATAGTTTCTCCAGACTTTTGGTAACTTGAAACTTTAGAGTTTTGCTAAATTAAGTTAAATGATGGAAATTTATTGAATATCTAGATTCCCAAATAAAATAATATACTGAAACATTAATTACTGAGCATACGCTCTTACAAAGAAACTAAAGTTATTTATGACTATTAATAAATATGTTTGGTACCAAACTGAGACATTTTCTATAAGAAAGTACATGTTTTTGAAATTATGAATAGTATTTATAAGTTTGTCATTCTACAGAACGCTAATGTAAAAGACAGTTTATAATTGCTTACTTCTTAGTTTTCACTGGAGATTAAGGTTTTAAAGGTTAAGATTTCTAATTAAAACATTTAATTAAAACCACTAAAAATTAAAAAGTAAAACATCTTTGTAGGCAAGGAATAAAGTAGGTATAAGGAATGGAAATGCATTTTGTAAAGTGAAAAGAAAGAAATTTTGTCCTAAAAAGAGGCTAAAATGACAAAAAGAGACAATCTGAAGGTAAAAAAGGAAGTTATAGAAGGTTTGTGGAAAGGAGACGATGGGAAGAGTTTAATGTGTGGTCAGGACTGGCTAATTTAGAATAAATTTGAGTAAATAAATTTTAATATTAAAGGTAAGGTGGTACAAAAGTAGAATTTGGCTTTCTCTCTGTTAAGAGGACAAGACTTCTTGGGATATTTATCTGCTTTTGATAACAGATTGTAAATTTCTTCACTGTTTAAGTAATCTGTTATAACTTCCTGTATTTGCCTTTGAAATATTTTATTGTCATTTTGATTAAGTGAATAACTAAGTATTGTTTCACAGTGATCTATAATCCTATTTGACCAAGTGTTTTAAAACCTTTTGATATCTTTGACTAACTTCCCAAATCAAATTCTAAATAAAGTTCTTCTGACCTCTAGCTAACTCTGGGATGTTTCAGGGCCCCTGAAACATCTCAAAGAGAGATATTAAATTAAGTAGCCTCATTTGGCATGTTAAATTAGATGGAAAGCATTGTCAAATGAGTGGTAATAAACCTTCTTAGGTTATGTTGTATGGATAAATGTTATTAATATGAATGTTCTAGAAACTATTAGAAATTTCTAAAATTTGGATATGCCCTGGTATAATGTTATCAGTCATAATTCTAGTTATTATTGTAAGAGGTTATATGTCACAGAAATAACCAAATTTCTTTGAGAATTGCATTGTAATCAGATATTCAACCATGCCATGTTAAGCCTTGTCACTTACAGATAGTTATTGTTTTACCCTGATGCTTTTGCAAATATGCTTCATCTTCTAGAAGATTCACAGAAACCACTTTTTGACAAGTATAAGTTTCTGATAACTTTCAGATCCTAAGAATGAACTGGATAATAAATCAAAGAATTCTAATGGAAAATCTGATTGTTTCATGAAACTGTTAACAGAAGATAATGGTCAACAATAATTAGTTACATATGGCTGAATAATAATTTTTATGACTTTTTGTCTGAAATATTACTGGCTTTAATCTTTTTTTTTCCAGATATAAGGAAACCTTTCCCTTTAAGCTAATTATGACTTACAGCAACTTGATAAATTATACCTTTGTAAACAGAATTGAAACATTTACCTTTTCTCTCTACCTGATCCCTCCAGAATTTGGAAACATTGGTTATATTAGCATGGGTTTGACTACAATGTCATATGTGAGAATATGTATAGAATCAAATATGACCAGACAGCTTTAAAGAACTAAGGTGGACTTTGTAGAGCCATAAAGCCCCTTGGAAAAACAACCTGGTACTTTGCTCACAGGGTTCCCAGAAGCCTTATCAGCTAAATAAGGAAAGACACCTCCTGGCAGGTGCAGGAACCCCAACATATTTTGCAGACCTCGAGAAGAGAGGAATCCATCCAAATCTGTAGGTATTGCAGGCAGAATCCAATGGCAATTCCTTGGCATGGCTTTTCTGTCCTTGAGAAGCCTTTTAAAAGTTCAATCTGAGATTCCTTATGAAAAGTTCCAGTAAAGGCAATTTAAAATAACATATGTGATCAACTACTTATGTAAATAATCAGGCCATATTTAGCGAAACAAGACTCATTTTGCAAGCAAATTAAGCTATATTTTGGTAGAAAATTTGGCTATATTTTGTAGAAATGAGGGTAACTTTAGAAATAAACAATATGTTTAAGTGAATATTAAGTTCTAGTATCATTAATATTATTTGGGATTCTGTATTTACTGCATAAGACTCACTTCCAAGATGGCTCCTTGTTACTATGATGCATTATCGTAAGGTTTAATTGAATCATTAAAAGGACACTCTACGCTTGTTTCTGAAGCTTATCACAATAATCTGTCTTTGGACAAAGATCAGATACTCCATGACCTGTAACCAGGAGATTATGTACACTGGAAATACATCATTTAAAGGACATTTTCCTACCTAGATGGAAGGACCCTTATCAGGTACTCTTAACCAGCTCATACCTAGCAAAACTGAAGGGAATTGATTTTTGGATTCATAATTCCCACTTAAAAAAGGCCCCTGCATCAGCCTGGTCTACAGAGAGGACAACCTCAAACTCACTTAAAAACAATGCTCAGAGGAGAAATCACATCAGGACAAGAAGAAGATGACATTAGAAGTAGACAGCTATACCAAGATGCTGAACCTGACCCATATGATTATTTATAGCATATTCTTTATTTCTTGGACTTTTGGCATATAAATCAAATGTTTTTCTATCATGTGCACAATCCTATGCAGAGTTTAAAAATCAATCAAATTCTTGGGTTTATGATCAATTACCTATGTCTAGTACTTCTGGTTACCTTGGTGAATTTCTCCTCTCCTAGGTTCTGATTGGATGACCCTTAGGAAATTTATTCTTAAAAAAGAAGTTATACTTCTGTCTGAGCCATTATTGATACTACTAGGTGGGTCCCCTCACTTGGCCAATAATCATACTTGCTCTGATTATGGCCATAGGATGAATTTTCTTTAAAAGTTACTTAAGCTCAGTCAGAGCAATTGGCTAAATTTCAGTCAAAACCCGTAACTGACTCATTTATTAGGAGGGACCTTTCCTCAGTTACAGGATAGATTTATATGGGTAATAGCAGGCTTCAGTCACTTAAATTTAAAATTCCCCTTATACTGGGAACAATTGAATCATGCTAAGAGTAATCAGCATAATGACACTAGGAAATTGGGCTGAGTGCCTTATGAAAAATGCCAATATAACATGGCCCTTAAAGATAGCAATTGGTATGGAAGAGACTGGGTCAGATGACTAGGGATATACTAGGCTGCACCTAATGGAAGTTCTTGGCTTAATTTCTTACTTATGGCTTGACTAATGCCACTAGCTATATTACTTAAATTCTGCCTCTTCTATAAGATTGTTGTTTCTTTTATTACCCAGTATATAATTAAGCCTCTGACAGAAATAATGATGACTAAGGAACTAGAAATCATTGACTAAATATACAGTTTTATACAAGATTAAAATGATTGTAATAGTGTAACTCCATATTTGGGAAGAAGCCAGAGAGAGAATCATTTCCTAGAGCATAACAGACTAGTAAGACAGGTGGTCCAGAGACTTTTATGGCTACCAATAAGAGGACAGACCAATAACAGCACACTGAGTGGCCTATTAATGAAAACTTTTCCTGACCTAGGAATAAGCCTTCCTACCACTGTGGAACAAATTGGTCATGAAATGCTTCCCAAAGCTTGGTTGAATTCATGACCAAAAGGGGAGGGACTGTAAAATGAAGACTGTTGCCCACCATCTAGTTCTACAAGGATCAAGTCATTAGCCACTGCAGTCACTGACTGACAGTACACCCTGAAAGAAATTCAGGACAAAAACAGAATAAGGTAACTGTGCTTTGGAAAAACAGGCCCCTTAGATAGTTAGAGATATTTCAGGAAAAAAAGAAAAATCAACAAACTTAGATTCTTGCATCTTCCCATACATAGAAAAGCATTAAAATCATTAACTGAGCTATCTGATCCTTGCAACTAGCAGTAACCTTTTATTGAGATGTATGCTTGACTGCATGTATTCCCTAGCCAAAACCATATATACTGGCCATTCCTCCCACCTCTTTGGAGCAGTTCCTCAAGATTTATCTGCGAGACTGTCTCCCAAACTAGAGTCCTCAGTAAGACAACAAATAAAATTCAACTCATAGCTCTTACATTGTGCTTTTTTTTTTTCAGTCAACACATAGTACCCTGTATTTACTCTAAGCTCTGTATATAACATAATTTATTATAATTATCTGTTTACCTTGTGCCCTCCTTTAGGAGAATGAGGTTCTTCAAGATAAGATTTGTGCCTAGTACAGCACTTGGCACAGCTTAGATATTAACAAAAAATTATCTTGATAGTAAATGACAAGAAACTGGTAAAATCATGCTTTTACGTGCCACACAAGGAAATCTAAAAATGTGCAAATTATAATTTATAAAGCATCAGTATTACGTAGAATATTTTGTCATTCCAATTATTGAGCAACTATGGGTAGTACAGAAATGATGTTTATTCTATAATAAGAATACCAGTGCTCTACACTAACCACAAGATTGTAATAATTTTATCGAACTTGTGAATTATGAGTGTGATAGTACACAGGAACACTCAGAGTGCTGATTTAATCATTAATCTTTATAGACAAGACATATGTGATGTCATTTTGAAAAAAACCAGAATAAAGTATCCGCCAATTCAGAAACTGGAACAAAAGAATATAATGTCAGACTAGTCAATGGTATTAACAAGTATTTAAAACTATCAAAATAAAGGGAATGGTAACATGAGAACAAAGAAAAGTGGGGATTCAGTGAAGTGATATTTGGCAATGTTTACCTAGCATCATCCAGGGATGAAGTTGTACTTACAAAATGATGAGTGGGCTCAGACCTCTTGGCAAGTGATATGTGTGTCCATGAATGTATCTAGATATCCAAACGTAATGTCATTAGAAATGTGTAGGGGAGCAAAATTTGACACACCAAAATGTCTCTTTGGAATGTAGATTATTTTGAGCTGAAAACAATCAAGGCCCAAAAGACTCAGGAAGTTTTTCTCTTTAGTTCTTAGCTGCCTAAAGAACTTAGATAAAGTGCCTGTTCCCAGAATGGAGCTTTCACCAGAGAGATCAGAGTCCACTCTGTGTAAAATTGTCTCTGCATGGCCCAGCAAATATCTGTTTACAAAATATTTAGTTTTCTATCTCCATAAGAACTGTCTTCCTCCCCTTTGAAGCCCCAAACCACTAACCCCAACATCCTCTTTTGTCTTTAGCTGGAGATGGTATTTTAGGTGAGGTTTTTGGCCATTTTGGCCAGTTACTCAGTTTTTCTTCATGTCTCCCATATATATATATATTATTCAACTTCTGTTTGATTTTCTCCTGTTAATCTGTCTCATGTCAGTTTAATTCCTATATCAGCCGGAAGAACTTAGAAGGGTAGAGAAAAATTTCTTCTTCCCTAACAAATGAAAGCCAATTAAAATTCTCTCTTATTCTATGATATGTAAAGTTTATGATAATAATTTGGTTTCCCATATAAGTTTCCTATAAGAATAAATCTGACTGACCAAATTATATAAGTATTATAAGTCACGTGACACCTATGTCACCAAATAACAATATGAACTATATATTATTCTTCAGGAACTTGACTGACTGGGCTATGATCCTTAAATTGGTCACCTTTAAGGACCTAATGTGGATGGAGATTCTAGAGCTTTATAGTTTCAGAAACTGGACCATTGAAAAAAACACCAGGGAAACATCATCTTCCAGGGGTCCTGCTTAGGTAACCTTCATCAAAATATCTCAAAAGTCATACCCTCAATGCAATGGCTCTATATGAACACTGCTTGTGCTGGCTACAAGGCCCTGTGCTCTGAATTATAAATGTGGTTATTGGTTACACCACGGTATCACCAAAAAATGAATGGGTGTCCATGGTCTTTACACGTGTCACCTTTTATGGAAATAAGCAAGTACTGTGGTTTGTGTATGTGTTAAATGTTGTAAAATTTACACAAAGTTTTAAGGAATGACAATTTACATCTCTAAAAGTTGGCTTGCCTAGCATGCTAACACAAGCAATAACCTTTGACCCTATTTCACATGATATTGTTCATCAGGATGAAAATAAATATAGGTATTGGATGGAATGTTTGTATTCACTCAAAATTCATATGTTAAAATCCTAATCTCCAATGTGATAGTATTGGGAGTTAAGGTCTTTGGGAGGTAATTAGATAATGAGGGTGAAGCTCTCATTAATGGGATTAGTGCCCTTATAAAAGTTTCTAGAGAGCTATCTCATGCTTTTTCCACCATGCAAAGACTTAGTGAAAAGATGGCTATCTGCGACCCAGAAAGAGATTTCTTACCAGACACAAAGACTTAGTGAAAAGATGGCTATCTACAACCCAGAAAGAGATTTCTTACCAGACACTGAGTCTTCCAGTGCCTTGATCTCAGTCTTCCAGCCTCCAGAACTGTGAGAAATAGATGTGTGTGATTTGAGCCACTCAATCTATGGTATTTATGGTATAGTATCCCAGTCCCATACTGACTAAGACAAGTATTATCTTCTAATTTTTTTTTTTTTTTTTTTTAGAAAACAGAAGCAATCCAGCATGTCTAGTCTTTGGCCTCATTATTTTCTGGATGAGACCACAGAAAATGATGAATTAGTTTAAATGACAGTCCCACATCTATTCAGAAAACAAATAGTAGAGGAAGCACTTTAATCTGTGGGTTCTCAGGCAGACATGAAATGTAGAACATCCCTTTTTTTCAGTGCACAAGATGTTCCATTAACCATAATGTATCTGATTGGGAAAATAAATGAGTCACTCCAGATGATATCAGCAGTGACACAAATCAAATGGGTATTCCAAATGTACTGTTCTCTTTTATTTGCAGGGTGAACCAAGACAATACAAATGGGAGCCTCTTATCAAGTGGAAGAAAGACAGAAACTTGTGTCACTTTAAGAACTTAATCTGTTCTGTTGGCAGGGGAAAAATCCCTAAATTCATTCCTTAGTGTTGCCAGTTTAGCCTTAATTTAATTTTGGACAGTAAATCTACTTTCAAATCATTTAAAAGTGAGACATTATTAACTTTTTGGTTACAAATTTATTTTAAATTAACTTTGTTTTTCTATTCATTTATTACCTTTGTCATTTATCACCTTTTGATAATAAAATGATTCCTTGGGGGAATAAAAGGAAAAAGACACACTATATTAAAAAAAAAAAACAAAACTGCTGAGACCATGGCATAAAAAGATTATATGATTAATTTCTTTCATGTGTTTACATATGATACATAAAGTACCTATTCTAATAAAAATGGTTTGACTTAATAAAATCATATGCCATTTGCAAGTCAAGGATTAACAAAGGCCATTCCAGACATAGTTCATCAGATCTATTAGGATGTGGGTACTAGAGGTCAAAACCACATTCTCTCCAGTCCTCAGGTGTGCCATTGTGTAATAATCACAATACATAAAGAGCACTTACTATGTGCCAGGGACTATTTAAACATTTTACATATATTAACAGCCCTTGTAACAACTCTGTGAGGTGAGTACTATCATTATTCACATTTCTAGGTGAGGAAGGAACTAAGGTACACAGGATGCCCCTTAAGTGACAGCACAGATTCTAAAATGAGCCAAAGCCCATGCTCTTTACCCCCCTTCTCTATGATCTATGGTACTACTGGCCCAAGAAATACATACAAAGTAAATAAATGTTGAGAAAGGACATTTTTCTAGATAACTATAATTTCAGTCTACCTTCTAAGGTGAAAGATGTCTGAAATGTTTTGGCAGCCCAGATTAGCTTTGGAAAAAAATGTGAAGTACTATCCTGTTTCTGGGTTAACCAACACAAAGTGAGATGAGGATGTGACTCACACTGGCATCTTACTATCATCATGGTATTTAATAATCTTTCTACTCTTTAGCCAAGGGCACTCTAATAAAACCCATATTTTATACATCATCTTAGAGTCAGGAGACAGTGAGAATCATGCAGTGTAAATGAAATTCTGAAGCGACTTGGATCGGGGGGTCCCAAAACCATTTTATCCACGTAAGCAAAGAAGGAGTGAACTCACTTCCCCTTCTGTTTGGAACTATAATGAAGACTCTTTTAGGTCACGTGGATCTTCCATGTAAGAGAAACAACAACTAAGTGGTTATGGGGCTAAAATCAACTTGCCTTTGATTCTGGAAGTTAAGTTATTATTATGTAAACATGAAACTGAGCAGGACTTTGTGGAGTCCTCCACAAAAGCCTTTCTGTGCCCCTCCTTTCTTGTTTGTAGGAAAAAGGCTTTCAGCCTCCAGACCTTCTCTGAGTTCCAAAGGGCAGATTCAAACAGTTACTAATTAGAGAAAGGAGAGAATGCAGAAACAAAGGAAAGGCAGTCAAGAAACAATAGTGCAGTGATGGGGCAGGGTCCTGGTTCCTCCTCTGGGGACATGCATAGCAATCTGATACATATCTCTGAGTTCTTCTGCAGGAACTAAGGCTCTCACCCAAGTTGAGCATGGTAACTTTAGGCTAAGCACAAGCATGTGGACCCCAGACTGGTTGGAACCAGAAGGCTGAATTTTTTTTTTTTTTTTTTTGCCTTGCAACGTGGCATGTGGGATCCCAGTTCCCACACCAGGAATCGAACCTGTGCCCCCTCCAGTGGAAATGTGGAGTCTTAACAACTGGATCATAAGGAAAGTTCTGAGAAGGCTGAATTTTGAGATTCCTGGAACACCACTCTGTTACCTCACCAGCAACCAGTTAGAGGAAGATCACACACCCAGCAGACCTCCCCACAAATTTTGCCTATTAAAAACTCTTCCCCCAAAACCATCAGGGAGTTTGGGTCTTTTGAGCTGAGCTGTCCATTCTCCTTGCTTGGCCCTCTCAATAAACCTTTCTATGCTCCAAACTCTAATGTTTCATTTTATTTGGCCTCACTGTGCATCAGGCACATGAACTTGGGTTGGACAACAAGCACTTTTAATCATGTTTCCTGATTCTTCTAGAATAGGAAAAATCTGTCTGAAAATAATCATGAATTGGAATAAACTGTTTCATGTTTAACCTAGGAAAGGGAATTAGCTTGGACATTATGATAATCACATACTTCTCTGAATGCAGTAGTTTATTCAAGACTTCTTCCCATTCTCTTTTTACCTATGAGGTCATCTTTTTTTTTTTTTTTTTTTTTTTATCTGTACGCGGGCCTCTCACTGCTGTGGCCTCTCCCATTGCGGAGCAAAGGCTCCGGACACACAGGCTCAGCGGCCATGGCTCTTGGGCCCAGCCGCTCCGTGGCATGTGGGATCCTCCCGGACCAGGGCACGAACCCGTGTCCCCTGCATCGGCAGGCGGACTCTCAACCACTGTGCCACCAGGGAAGCCCCAGGTCATCTTAACATACATCAGAGTGTTATAGTATCTGGTTGTGTGCGGGCCAAAGGAAGCTGAGGAGGTAAATGGGAAACAACAATATTATCTGTCAGTTAAAAATGGATGTCTCTGGTGACCAGTGCCCTCATGATGCAGTACAGCAGAGACCTGAAGCGCCACTTGGCTTCTCTGTTTCTGAACGAAAACATCAACCTGGGTAAGAAGTTTTGTCTTTGATATTAAAAAGAATCTCCAAGGATGAGTACGACCATGCCAGGAGGGCTCTGTACAATGCGGGTGTGGTGGATCTTATGCTGAGTAGCGACTCCAGCCCCCCGAACTCTCCCCTGAAGTCCTCGGAAAGCAGCATGAGCTGTGGCAGCTGCCAGCAGACCTGGGCCCTCCAGGAGAAGTTGTGCAAGCTCAAGGAGGCCATGCTGTGCGTTCTATGCTGCGAGGGTGAGATCAACTCAACCTTCCGCTCCTGCGGCCACACTGTGCTGCGAGGGCTGCGCTGCCCAGCTCCAGTCATGTCCTGTCTGCAGGTCGTGGGTGGACCACGTCCAGCAAGTCTACCTGCTGACCCACACCAGTCTTTTCAACCTGACTGTGATCTGATCCACTGTGCACTTACCAGACATGCCATGTCTCCATGAACTGCACTAGTGTAAACTATAAACATGATAGATTGTGGAGAGAATAAATCCTCCAATGCCCATCTTCCAGGCAACGTTTAGGGAAGGAAAAAAAAAAAAAAAAAAGGAAGAATAGAAAGAATACTACTACTCCTCACCGCGAAAACGTACCATGCGGAGAATCTGCACCTCCCGGGTGGCGACCTGGAAGAGCTCTGGGACCCAGACACATTCCCTGGACTTTTCTACTTTTTATGATCAAGTAAAGAAATCAGGAAGATCTTTGACCTCAGTTAAGTGGCAGCATAGCCCCAAAGTGGGTACCTTTTAGAAACTGATGTTTAAGTCTCCTTAACGTATCCCAAGGTAAGTTTCCTACTTGCAGCCAATTTTGTAAGAATTCGTTTTAAGGATTTACTTGGTGTTTTTTGGACGGGTCACGGAGCTCCGGACATTTTTAACTGGAAAATTTTTCTTAAAGACACAGTCATCATTTCTGTTTTTCTAACTTGTTCAAGAAAGATTGGGAGGCAAACATATTTAAAAATCTATTCGGGAACTTTTTTAGAGTGGACACAAAGTTGTCAGATTTAAACGAGTCTGACCAGTGGAAAACAGCTCACTCCACGTGGATAGTTTCCTATTCTTTCTCCCTCCCCCTCTCCTTACCCCGTCCTGAAGCCTTTCAATTATATAATGCTACCAGTTTGGTTAGACGATTTCTGTGGAGTAGTCAGCACTCCTTGGGCCTCTTGAGTTGCTGGAATATTTTAAGATTGAAAAGGGAGCACATGTTCCTTGGAAGGAAGAGCATTGCTCGCTGAGATGAGGCTTCGTGGTGTGCAAAGCTGGGGGTAGTTCGTGAGTTCTCCGATGCACTCTGCTCCAGCTTCACCCAGTGGGGTTGCTTTTGCTTGAGCCATCATGTCTTTTACAGACTTATCATAGATATCCTAGATATTGTAAGCTTTTCTCTTTATTTTTTTGGTAGTAAATGCTTAAGTGTTAACTTTTTTGCCCCTCTATATATTTTAGAGGGGTTTTGGGTTTTTTTTTTTCTATATTCTTAATCATGTTTTCCACTCCTACTTGGGCATTTTGGACACTGGTCAGCTTGTGGGTTTTCTAGGATGTCTTGGACCTAGATGACTTTATAGGGTACAATACTAGCTAAGTTAAAGCTAGAAACCTACACTGTCACTTTACTGAGATTTCTGAGTATACTTTTCATATTGCCTTAATGTAGCAGTAATCTATTTATGCATTTATTTCTTTGCACAGACATTTTCTCAGATATTAAAACTCTACTTTTTTATGGCACATATTAGCATATAAGCCTTTATTCCAAGAGGTATTTTATCACTTGTAAAAAAATAATGTTTCAAATAAAGAACTCTGTTATATCTTAAAGGACTTCTGTCTTTTATATTCAGGATAATAAAGACGTTAAAGAAAAAAAAAAAAAAAAACTGGGTCTCATTTGCTGTTAATTGCCTCTCCAATATCCACAGGTCCCTTATTCCTACTAACAGAACCTTGGTTTTGTTCAACACAAGGTGCCCAAATTAAACTACTTTCGCAGTTTCCCTTGAAGTTACAGGTGGCTACATGGCACAGTTTTATTGTGGGAGAGTCTATGATAGCTTTTTTCTCCTGAAAGAAGTCAAAGGCCGTGGCTTGCTGCACCTCTTCTTGCTACTTATGTAATAGAGAAGAACAAATCTGACTCCATATTAGATCTGTTCCTTTTACTTTACCCTTTGTGCTCTGTTGCCTGGGCTTAGGCATGCTGGCTCTGTACCTTTTGTAAAAGAATGTTGCTTATAGCCTGAAATATACAGGATAGCCTATTCTCAGGGCTCTGACCTTTAAGAGTCCCTTCGTATAGAGATAAAAAGTTGCAGAAACATTTGTTTTGTTGGAGACTTAAAGGAACATCCTGAGCTGACCTACAGGGACAGCTGCAAGAACAAAGGATTCTGACACTGAGAAGTTTGTAACAACCAGCCTCACCCGCTCCCTCACCTTGCCTTTAAAAGTGCTTTGCTGAAACCCTTCAGAGAGTTTGGGGTTTTCGGGGGCATGAGCCACCCGTCTCCTTGCTTGGCCCTGCAATAAACCTTTCTCTGCTCCAAACTCCAACTTGCGGTTTGTTTGGCCTCACTGTGCTTTGGGCACAGGGACTTGCATTCAGCAACACACTGAAAATGGTTGTGGTGTCTTGAAGCTACAGGAGCCATCCTGTGATTTCAAGGGGAAAAAACCCCCAAAAGCATGTAAGGTATGTTGAGGGAAAGGCAAAAACAAAAAAACCAAAAATAGAGATAACAGGTCCTGAAATCATCAAGTTGCAGAACCATTGCCAAGTTACTTTCCACGGAATTTTTTCCTTTGAAAAAGCAAAATTCTTATGTTTTTAGGCTTCAATTAATCAAGTTTTCACTTACCTGTAGTAGAATATTGATTACTAGGAACAATTTAAAGTTTCTGATAGTGTTCAAACTTTGAAAATAAATAAATAGTCCTTTGATCTTGCTCCTGAGACATCAAGAAACCTGCTGTGCTTGGATACTGATAGATAGATATCTCAGGTGGAGCAACTTGAAATAACCTGCATACTAGCTGTGAAAGCTTTTCGAAGGAAATACCCCATACTTGTTTTCAGGAACTCTAAAAAGAAAGCCAAGCAGGCCAAATCCTTGGAACAATTGCAGAGTTAAAATGTGTAAAGATTGACAATCTGAAACAGAAAATTGAGTCTATTGGTTCCACCTACAGGTGATTTTATGTCACTGAACAGAGACTGAAAACACCTAACACAACAATCAACAAAGGTATTAACAACTTGGGAAAGAATGTGGCATCTTCAAGCATTATTGGATAGACCTGAAAGCTTTTTAATTCTTGTTTAAAATAAAAGCCTTTTTAAAAATTAAGTGTTTTTAGCCTCAGTTAGCTGTAACCCTATAATGCATTTGTTTCTAAACAAAGTCAAATTAATGTTGAAATTATATGCTGTTTCCTTGGTTCATGAGGATTTATTCAAATTTCAAATAATAATACATCATTAACTTAGCTGATATTGAAATCACTGAGTATTTCTATGTATTAGCATATTATGAATTACTTGAATATGGCACCACAGAATCCAAGTAGAATATTGTATCTAAATACTTCACAATGCTTTTTTGGTTTTGCACTGAAAACGTTAGAGAATCCATTCACAGTTTTAGATTGTGAAACAAAGTCAGTAAGCCAATAAATACATACTGAATTTTTT
The DNA here is from genome assembly GCF_002837175.3 of Physeter macrocephalus. NCBI lineage: Eukaryota > Metazoa > Chordata > Mammalia > Artiodactyla > Physeteridae > Physeter > Physeter macrocephalus. Next base: position 11,739,222 of record NC_041217.1, on the reverse strand, counting down.
AAACCAATGTATGCTTTTCCTCCTCCAGTGAACCAAAAGTCTTTTTAGTGTCTTCCTAACAAGTATTTGGGATCTTATAAGAAATGTTTTATTTTTCACTTCAGTTTATTCCCACATATATCACTCCTGTAAAGGATTTGAAGTACAACCTCTTCCTATTCCTCTAAATTGAAAGAAACATGTCACCATATATCAACACCTTAAATTGTTTTAGTGAGAATTGTGCTGAAGCATTACATTTCCCAGGAAAGAACCTAGGAGTAAATCAAACCTACAACTTTCATTTCAGTATTCAAAGCATAGTTTTTCATGTAAAATGAAAATAACAGAGTATGTTTTATTCATAAAAGTATTAAAAAAACTGTGTCAAATCCTTCTACTTCTCCCATTCCTGCTCATCCTTTTATTCCCCCCTCACTTCTTTTTCTTAAAACATCTTTAAACACTTATGCAAACGCCTTGGATTATCTTATTTTTATCTAGAGAGGATATAGGTTGAGGTGGCACAAGCTGTGCTCATGAACATAAATTTCCAAATCAACGGATCAATTCCATTGCCAAAAAGTCAGCCCATTTAAAATATATGTGGAAAACAAAGGAAATAAATCAAATCTGTCTCACAGAATTGTGCTAATTAAGTCAACCAAATATTTTACTTTTAAGGATACACATTTAGTAAGTTTTTATACATTAATTCATTTTCAGACATCTGGAATTCCAGAAAAATAAAGTTGGGTAAGAATCAATCAGAATCAAGTAGAACCACTTTCTCATTTATAAAGAGTGTGTATATATATATATATATATATATATATATATAAAATTGTGTGCATTTCTCTATCATATTGCTAATATAATAGAACAACAATGGCTGGATATGAAATCTGGAATGGGACCTGTCCGAGCCCTGGTTTGGGGACTTAAAAGCTATGTGACTTGAGGATATCATTAACCTCTCTGTGAATCTTTTTTTTTGGTTTACAACACAAACTAGGTTGTACTAGACTATTTTTAACTTTTGCTCCAGCTTGAACATTGTACTTTCTATCTGAAGACTCAATAAATCTGTTTTTTCACTAACAATACTTATATAATACCCTAAAAAAAATTAGTACCTATACATAAAGCTGTAGTACCTATAAAAAGTCTGTTAATAAGAGCTGAGTAGTACTATCCAAAGGAAGGCAACCATCTTCTGTTCTCTACAAGTATTTTAGAAATAAGTATGTCACATTGTGTTCGTATGTATTTATACTCACATTGGTCTCTCTGAACTCATGATTCCATTAACAGTTAAGTAGGGTTGTATTGCTTCGCAGATCAAAACCTCCTAGTTATCTCATTTAAAATAAAGGTGGAAATCCTTAGAGGGACCTCTAAGACCCTAATCATAACCCCCACTACTCTCTACCCTCCCCAGGACCTCTTTCCCACTCTCTCATTCCAGACACACACTTCGCTTCCGCCTCTGGGCATTTACATTTGCTGATGCCTATTCCTAGAACTCCCTTGATAATACGTCTGTATGGTTTCCTGCTTCATCTCCTTCAGATCTGTAAACTCATTATTTTCTTCATTGAGTCTTTTCATAGATATCCTATTTAAAATTGCTGGCCACCCCAGTCTTCCCTAGACGCTTCTCTGCTTTACTTTCTTATAGCTCTAATATTTCATATTGTTTTAAATGTTTCTCTTCACCAGAATGTTAACTTTAGTGAAGGTAGGAATTTTTATCTCACTTCCTTATGGTTGTATTTCCCAGAAACACGATCTGGCTCATGGTATGCATTCAATAAATTATGTTGAAGAACGAATGAATTCATTTTCAACAATTTATAAAGGGAGAGGCATATTTAGTAGACACAAGTAAGTAAAGTCTGTTCAATTTGCTTATGTTAAATTTACAGAAGGTTATCTTAACTATAGTATACTTCTCAACAAATCAGAGAATAATTTTCATTTACTTGAAAATTATTAACCATTACTTCTCCCTTAAGCTCCCAACACTAGGTTGGTATTTCAACCATCAAAGCTCCACTCCATTTCATTTTCTTTTATCAAGCACTGGGATATTTGGAATAAAAATTTTTAGTTAGGGGAAATTTTTAGAATACAGCAAATGTGAAGAGCAAAGAGAAGGATCAATCCTTGAAGATCTTTGTCCCTTATACATTGACAAATATTTCTAGACCCCAGCTTCTCACAACATGCTCTGGATAGCGTCCAGCTGCCTTTCCCCTGAAAAGTAAATGAATGTCACTCCCATCCAATACTGAAAGACCTCTTGCTCGATCATCAGTATTGGAGTTCATTATTTTCCACAGTTTCTTAAAAACAAGACCATAGGAAAGGAACTTCTATGCTTTTACATGATTTTAGCAATAGAAATCAAGGTCAAACAATTACAACAATAAAACTTAGGAATCCCCAGACCTCATGCTCAGTGCTTTTTGGACAGAGAGATGGGGACAATCTCTGAGACTAAGAGAGAAGCCCTGAATGGTCATAGTCAGTGACAACTGTGGAAAAGCAAAGGTGACAGATAAGTTCTTCTTGTGGCTTTAACATTTAACTTAAGACTATTTTAATGGCTCTGATTACACATAAAACATGGTGGATGAAATTGATTTTCTGAACATGCTCTACATAGCTTTCTATTTGGTTTTCTTACATCTTAATAGGAAAATTAGATTTCAAGTAAATGTATATATTTCTCTGAGGAATCCTCTGAGAATGAAAGCAACTTTATGAGAAAGAAAGGTCATTATGGAGTTCTGTGGTCCATCTTAACCTTGCTAATCTATTCACTCTATTCCTCTTCTTTTCATTCTATACCACAAAGGGTAATCATCATTCATTGTCTCCTACAGCGTATAAAATCAGAGGAAAAATGAAGTTGTTCTCTAAAGCTACATACAGAATTGCCTTTACTGGTAATTTTTATCTACATGATGCTATGTTACAATAGATCCTGGCAGCCTTAAATTTCTCCTCAGAGTAAATGTCATGTTGCTCCTGAAAAATACTAATTGAATGTCTCTGCCTTTCACAAATATAGTTAAAAGCTACCATTAATAGCTGAATATTGATTGAAGTAGACAACAACTGCTTTTAGAACCAAAGACTTCAACAAGTAATGTGTTATTCTGGAAAGTGGGAATACACACCTTTCAGATATGATCTGGCATGTCCCCCACACAAGAAAATTAGCTTTCAAAGTGGTATGTCAACATTAATTTTCATAGTTTTGTAATATCTTTAATCATAACCAGTGGGGTTAGACAAAAGCACCTGCTGTCCTTTCTGTTATTTGTTTGACAAATTAAATTCAGAGTAGCATGACTACCATATAACTGGATACTCACCCCAGGGTAAGTGTCCTCAAGTGTTCTTGCAAGGTCACTGGTTGGTGTTAACATTCTAAAGGGACTAAACAATTTCAAATGAACACATTTCCATTACCTTTCTTAATAAATTTTCTGATTCAAAAATTGAGTGAGATAAATATGTATATTTGTTTATGGAGTAGTTACCTGAGGAGAAATTGAAGGGATGAGTTGAAGCTATAAAATTATTTGGTTATTTGCATACGAAACACTTTTGATTCTATCATGTTCTCCTACTGCCCAATGAATTTGAGTGTTTTGTGTTTCTTGACATTCCTATACACAGCTTCCTGTTATTCTACATGACTGTAAAAAACAATGTTTTGGGTATAGGGACACCAAAATCCTCACAGTTATTCTCCAACTTGAAAAGATTATTACCTCTTTAAATCAAGTTATGGTTGATGAAAGGGAGCAATTGCCACTATTTGGTATTTAAACTGCTACTCCACACAAAATATACTTGACCTTCTCAACATAATGCCTTTGCAGAACAGGGAACTAAACGGACTAAATTCTTTTATAATCCAATTGTTCCATGTTAGAGGTAACTGTCTCAGCATCATTCAGGAGAAATTAATCTAAGAAGAAACATCTTATTAAAGGTTTTATAGTTGTAGTATCAATCTTTAAACATTTTTGCTTGACAAATTTCTACAAAAGACTTCTGTTAGTATAAACTAAAATGTGCACATAACACTACATGCAATTTAATACAAATTTAAGTTCCTGCTCTACAAATAATTGTTTTAAACCCCAAAAGACATAAGAGCTAATATTAAGAAGCTTACCTTCAATATCTATTAATTTTTAACAGCTTGTTTAGTATGCAATTTTCAAACACACAAACACAGTAGCGATTTTCCCTGAGGTTTCAGGTACTCATTAGCCAGCCTCAACAACTACCAACATTTTGTTTTACATGTTTTATCTACTCCCTCCCCACTTTCTGGTGGGGTTGGGGTGGTCTGGAAGGTTTCAGAGCAAATCTTCCACCTCATGTGTGTGCGATTCTATCAATATATGCATCTCAAAAACTAAAATGTTATAAGGATATTAACTTACATAATCACAATTGCCATTAACACGTAACAAAATTAACCATAATTCATTGACAGTGACTAATATCCAAGCCATATTCCAATATGCCTGAAAGCCTAAAAATAATTATTTTTAATTCTTACAAATCAGGATCCAAAAGGGTGCTACTATTTCATTAGGGAGTTATATCCCCTAAATCTTTTTCAATATTTTCTTCTTTGTTTCTCCCCATGCCATTGGCGTTTTGGAAATAAGACTAAGTTTTGTAAAATATCTCACTCCATGGATTTGAGTGATGAATTCCTCCTGGGGCTATTTGACTTGCTCCCTTATCCCTAATTAATTACCTGTAGACAAAAGTTGGCAGCCAAAATGTTATTAAATCCAAGTGCATTGTGTTTTGGGGCAGAGGATACAAAAGAATTTCATGTGTTGCTGATATTTTACTCTTTTTATATTTAAATTAATTTTCTGCCCTCCAATCATAAACACATACACACGCACACACACACACACATTCATATACAAACACACACAGTATAAACAGCTTAGCTTTCAAGCTGTGTGATTGTCTAAGAAAATTTCATTAAAAAATGGCCTATATAGTGTAATTAAGCCAAAAACCAGGTCATTCCATTTAACCCTAGACTTCTATTTCCTCCTGTGCAAATAAAAATGAAACACTGTATAGTAAAAAATACAACAGAAACTAGGTTAAGAAATGTGTTTACAACTTGTCTAGTATTTGTTTTTTTCTATTTTTAAAAAAGCAAAATCTATTTTTTTAAAACTCCATTGAGGGATTGTATGGGGTATAAAATTGGCTTTATTACCATTAAAGCTGCTGAATAAACTCATTAGCCTAATGTTTTTTTCAAATCATTGGAAAGTCTAAGTTGGATAATCCTTAAAGAATCTGCTTACTAAATAAATACATTGTTTGGCATTTAAAAAACAAACAAACAACCCCCCCCCAAACAACAACAACAAAAGAAATGGGTTTACAATAGACACAGCCCTTCACAGAGGGCCTTCACAAGGTCTCCAAGTAAGAAGATAAAGGGATGGGACATTTATTAAGCAGCTGTTTTAGGCACTTTACCTAACACATTCATATAATTCTCACTACTCTAAGGTAAATGTTATTGATACTATTTTCTTACAGAGCAGATTACTGAGACTCAGACTGAGTAACTTTTCTAAGGTCACATAGGTAATGAGTAAGCAGCAACTGAGGGATTAAGCAAAGGCCTTTCTACTCCCTAGCACAACCTCAGAAGTATACACTGATGACTATAATTATAGGAGAAACCCCTGTCCAAAATGGACTTTCCACAGCTTATAATTTTTTATTATAAAATATATTCCCTTGCATCCACAGAAAAAGCTTATACTTCAAAGGAGGTAATTATGAAAATATGGCACTAAGACTACATATTATAATAGAAAGTACTTGGTTATAGACCCAGTTTAGCTACAGACTAATGCTAAGTTTTCCTTTTAATTTTAGCCTTAAAATAATTACTTTGTGCATAAACAAGGTTATTGATTATTATTATGAACTAGTGTTTATATTTTAATTTTGTAATAGATAAGAGTTTTTGTGAGAACTTAATTTTGCCATAGTGTTAATATTGACTGCCTTCCATGTTCCAGATACTTTTCTGAACACCTTACCTTTATTAACTTTTTTAAGACTCACGTGAACCTGAGATGGGTACTAATGTCTCCATTTTGCAGATGAGGAAAGTGAATTACAGTAAAGAGTGAAGTAATTTTGAACATGAACACTGAAATGGCTGAGCTGGGATTCAAACAGACAATATGGTACTCTTATGCACTACTTAATCCCACATTCCCATAAAACTAGCTTCTTTATAAAGGCACAGTAAAAGGGAATGGCACTTTCTTCAGGTAATTAAAACATCAATCAATTCTACAATAAAAGACCTATCTATACATGAAAGAGGTAAGTAAGTGTAGAAGAAGGAATAGAGAGGAAATTTTTTTAACATCTTTATCGGAGTATAATTGCTTTACAATGGTGTGTTAGTTTCTGCTGTATAACAAAGTGAATCAGCTATACGTATACATATGTTCCCATATCCCCTCCCTCTTGCATCTATGGCTGGTAATATTCCATTGTATATGTGTGCCACATCTTCTTTATCCATTCATCTGTCGATGGACACTTAGGTTGCTTTCATGTCCTGGCTATTGTAAATAGTGCTGCAATGAACATTGTGGTACATGACTCTTTTTGAATTAGGGTTTTCTCCAGGTATATGCCCAGTAGTGGGGTTGCTGGGCTGTACGGTAGTTCTATTTTTAGTTTTTTAAGGAATCTCCATACTGTTGGAGAGGAAATTTTTTAGGAAGTAGAGAAAACCTAAATTATTTACTCATTTGTTCATTCAAGAAACACTTATTGAGCTGAGTTTTTTTTTTTTTTTTTAATTTCTGGCATATTCATCAATTCGAAGCTTCTTCCAACAGCCCATCTCATGTTCTTTCTGGTTTGCTTACCTGTGTTTCTACATTAATAATAACAGTTAAAATGGGGACTTTTAGAATCTGTTGAAATCATGTTTGACATAAGAAGAGAAACAAAGGATAACTGCTATTTATATTTCTCTGATTTTCTGGTTTGTAGCTAAACAGAAAACGTAAAATTCAGTTAGACTCATTTCTGTGCTACCGTTATGAAAATTAATATAAACGTTTACATCTTTTACATGTCAGTACATCTTGATGGTTTCTAAATTTTCAGGTGTTACATTAGACTAAACATTTTTTTTAATCTTCTCTATTTTTTTAACCATTTATTATCCAAAAAGTTCACTTACACTGAATGCAGATGTCTATATTTCAGATAACTAGCTTGTGCTTTATTAAGGCATGTTACTGTGTAAAATTATGTGAGGGACAGGGAGAGCAGCAATGAGGAGATTTAACTGTAGTTTGTTGACTGATTAACGCCTTACATACATCTTTTTGTGTAATAAAATTTTCTAGACGGAAGCCCGAGCATCTGGAATTAGTAGCATTCAAGGCGGAGAACAGTTGTTCTGCTTGTGTACTACTCAAGTGGGGGCTGCCTGCAGGCCACTCCTCAGTACTGGGGTGGGCAGGACCAGTGTCATCACGCTCAGGGTCTACTGATCCTCAGTGGGCACTGTCTGCCTCCTCATTTTGTGATAAACTAACGAGTCAATTTGTGACTCCAGTGTAGTAGAGCACAATTTGGTACCCAAAGTGTTTCTTGGGCGTGCAGATTATTTTGAGCTGAAAACAATCAAGGCCCCAAAGATGCAAAAAGAAACGTTGGCTTTTCAGCCTAACTGCTTAAAAGAATTTACATAGTGGGCCTGTTCCCAGAATAGAGCTATTACCAGAGGTATCTGCAAAGAATATTGACTAGGTGTGGTGGGGAAACTTGGACAAGACCTAGAGATCCGTCCAATCTGTGTCCCATTGTCTCTTTATGGCCCAGCAAACATTTATTTACCAAACATTTGCTTTTTTATCTTCAGGTCAATTGCCCTCCTCCCCTCTGAGGTCCCAAACCACTCTCCCCAACATTCTCTTTTGTCTTTAGCTGAAGCTGGTATTTCAGGTGAGGATCTCAGTCATTCTTGCAAGTTATCAGTTTTCCTGGGTCTCTCCTGTGTATACATGTTATTAAATTTTGTTTGCTTTTCTCCTGTTAATTTAATTCTCAGACCAGCTGGAAGAACTTAGAAGGGTAGAGGAAAATTTCTTCCTTCCCTACCCCATCAAATCTAGCAAGTAAACATCTCATTGCTGCATTTCCTTATCACTGTCCTTCAAATTGCTAGATCAGAGATATTTTTATTTTTTAGTTTATTTTACCTTTTAGCGAAAGGAGGTTAACTGCTTTCTCTGGTCATTACAAAAGTCATATTTAAAAAAACCCAAAGGCGAGTGATAAGAAGCTAGTGGTTCTGAATTCTAACAATACAGGATTCTGAAAAGCCCAGTTCTTCCTTTTCTCCCTTTGGGATTATCTTTCCTTTGCTGTAAACTTATTGCATTGCAATCAATATACGATGAAGTATTTGATAATACAATTTAATCTGACCACTGCATGAAAAGGGACTAGAAAATATTTTGTTACATGGGATATGTGTAGGAGAAAATACAACATATAAAAAAAGAAAACACTTGGTAGGTTCATCAACTAGGACACATAAATATTGTCATTATAACTAATGTTTCCTTATAATGGCAAGCATATAAATAAAATTTTACAAACCTAGGTTTTATTAAGTGCAGAATTTGCCTAAAACTGACTGTACACAAAAGAAAATACCTTTTAAAAATAACATTTGAATCATGTACCTACACTGCCCATAGATAATGCATTTCTAGGTCTGTAGACCAAAAAAAAAAAAAAAAAAAAAAAAAATTAAATTAAACTATGAGATAACATATGGAATTGAAATTAAACTGGGGAAAATGCAAACAAGAGGCCATTTAGTATAACACAACATGTTGTCAACCAAGATGAAAATGCCATGAAATAAAACTACTGAATGATGAATAGATCAGACAAATTTGCAAATCTGAAAAATAGTCTTGAAAGACAACCTCCTACTGAATCTGGCACACAATGCCCTGGGCTGGAACTGTAGTTTGCTTTGTTAGAGGAAGACTGTGACTAGTATAATCTCCAACAATATGATAAAATGTGTTTCATTACTTGGGGATATGAAGAGAATGAAAATGGTATATTAATATTAGAGATAAAAACTGAAATAAAACAAAAGTGAACTACAGCATTGTAGAACCAAAAGCACAGAACAAGGAAAGTTGTACAATTAAAAGGGTAAAGCACACATTAAGGGAACGTGAAAGTAAAGAGAATATGGAATGTCAAAAAGCAGAGCTGGGTGAATACCCAATGCAGCTTAAAACCAATTTGTACAGATAATGCTATTGAAACGTGTCTTTCTATACATTTATTTACAAAAGGAAATAATATTTCTATAAGCCAATGCTAACATTTTTATTACCTTATTACCCTTCTTTGAAATAGGTTAAAATGCAGATGAAAATTTGAATTAGTTTACTTATGGAAACCTTGCATAAGCATAAATGTGAAAGTATAGCCAGTAAGTACTTAAGTTCTAATTATGTGTCTAGCATCATTTTAGATTATATTACATGAGGAAAGTGGGAAGGGGAGGATTAAAAATTAAACAGATTTTCTTTGTGAATTCCAAATGCCTATTACACTAGAAATACATAAACATATGTAATAAATATATAATGTAAACACGAAAGGAAATTATGGGTTATGCTAATAAGTGTGGTAGAAGTTATAAAAATACAAACCATGTGGACAGAAAAAGACAAAAAGGAGGTATCATGTCAATCAAGGATTACAGAATGAATATAATATGGGTAAGTGGAGGGAGACGCTAGAGCGATACTATTGTGGAGAATAATACGTTACATAGCATAGTAAGCAATGGTGTGTCAACACCCAACTTTTTTCCAACTGCCTCTGGATTTTTTTCACCTTTAGTCTCATTATCAACTTAAATTCAGCATGTCTAATATTGAATTCTTCCATTTTTAAATATTATTTTTCTGCCTTTGGATCCAGTGTTCATTCATATAGTCAAGACATTACATGGTCTTGAATTCATTCATTTATTTATTTGTTAATTCACATACTGATTCATTCACATAATCCCTGGCTAGATATCGATATTATACTGGGCTACATAATCCCCCCCCCACCCAATTCATGTCCGCTCAAAACCTCACAATGTGACCTTATGTGGAAATAAAGTCTTGGTAGATGTAATTAGTTAAGCTTACATGAGTTCAAGTTGGATTAGGGTAGGCTCTGTATCCAAATACTAGTGTCCTTATAAAAAGAGGAAGTGGCACAGAGACACAGACTCAAAGAGGGAAGAAGGGCATGTGATCATGGAGGGATGCAGCTACAAGCCAAGGAACACCAAGAATTGTTGGCAATCACCAGAAGCCAGCGAGGTGCAAGGAAGGATTCTTCCCCAGGGTTTTCAGAGGGAGGTCAGCTCTGTCAGTACCTTCATTTTGCATTTCTAGCCTCCTGAACGTTATAAGAATAAATGCCTGTTTGTTTGTTTGTTTTTAAGCCACCCAGTTTGGGGTCATTTGTTACAGCAGCTCTAGGGAACTAATACTGATGTAGGTAGAGATATTGGTAAATAGGGCTTCACTGTGCCAGCCACTGAGATTTTGAAGATGAGTTAAATTTGATCCCATGCTCTTCAGAAGCTAAGAGTCTAGTGCAGAAAATATGGGAGTCAATTCTGAATTCTCCTTTTGTTGGAACAGAGTCACCATGAGCCCTGAGCTTCTCAGCACATTCTTGCCGAGTGTGCCAGATGGCAAGCATTATCTGTCCCTATACTGGGCAGTTTCTGTAGCTTATCACATAGGTAGCTAAGTAGGTCAAGGCAACCTCAGCCTGATGGTGAGTTCGGTGTAACTATGCACCTCCCAGGGGTGGGGGACTAGCTTGTTTACTGATTACTATAATACTAGTTTTTTTGCTCAAAAGGTGTTGGGCCCTTGGTTCTGGGTTTCTCAGCTGTAATGAAACCCCACCATATATAAAGCATCTACCTGGCCCCATCACTTCATCCCCGTGTGCACTGGAGGCAAAGGGAACTGATACAAAATATGCAGTTTTGTTCGCTGTTTGGCTGTGTGGTGACCAATAAAGTCCTTTGTCTCTGAATCAGGAGTCTTGTGTCTTTTGTCAACATCCATGAAAGGTAACATGCTCACAAATTAGCTTGCAAGTAGGGTAAATTCTCAGAATCCTGAACATTTCTTCACACTTCCTTACTATACAGTTATTTACTAAATTTTATTGTTTCATCATTTTCAGTGTCTCTTAGCCCTACTCATAATGCCACCAAATCTATTAATTAGATTATTAAAACCATTTTTTAAAACTATTTTCTAAATGAACATGCATATCACTCAGCAGGAGAGAAAAACTATTGAGTCCCCATTGCAAAGCTCCCAATGCAGCATCGTGGGCTCTTGCATCTGTTCACATGCAGTGCCTGAAATTTGTATTGTACTATCCATCTCTAAGCCCTTCCTTCAAATTATTAGCTAAATAGGCTTACTTCCACACCTTTGTTTAAATTATTTCCCTTGTTTAGATAACTGCATCAAACTTGGCTTAAGCCCTGCTCTTATATTAATGGACAAACCCAGTAGATATTCTCTAAACTGTCTTCAGTTCCTGTCCCCTTGGTAATTCTGAAGTCATTTAAAGGATTTCTATACTTATATACCATCCGTGCCCTAACTGAGCCCCTAAATGGTGCTCAGCTTTTGGGCTAATCGCAATATCTTACATTTTTGTTCTTGGAGTCCAGCAAAATGTACAACCTATAGAAGCTTCTCAGGAAATAATTATTTATAATGAAAATAACAACATGGTACATGAAAAGGATACATGGTGGGATTTAAAGAAACCATTCTAATTTGAACAGTTTAAAACTTAGTTTAGAAGTCTCATTTGTTTATGCTATGTATTTAAGAAATAGTTTTGAACATGAAGAATTGCACGTAACACTGTTGGTATAAAAATGAACTTGACCCCATGTCATAGCTTATCAGAGGAGACAGAGATGTGCAAAATTAATGTAAGAAGAAGAACAAAGAAGGGAGAGAAGAGTTGTCCCATGCAATTAGTGTGCATTACCATAAATTCAACTCTGTGCCTTGCAGGAAAGCCAAAATTCGTGTTTATATTTAACTGAAATCTTTACGGATATACAAATCAACCTCTTGAACATCATGAGGAAATATATTCCACTGAGTGTCGTGAAGGTGACTAAGAAAATGAATTAGATCAGCATTCACAGTGTACCATGAGTCAGAGAATCATGGAAATTAGAGCAGAATAGGACCTTGGAGATCACCTTGTCCAACACCTTCATTTGGCAGATGAGGAAATTGAAACTAGATTGGTAAGGATAATTTCCCAAGGTCGCACAGATAATTAGTAGCAGAACAAGACCTTGAACATAAGTATTCAAACTCCTAACTAGGGTCCTTTCAACTGAATAAAGGTCATGCTGTTCCAAAGCATTTAAAAACAGAATAAAGAGCTCCACAATCAAGCACATTCTAGAAGAGTAAAAGTGAACATATATATATATAAAATGTTATAGAAAGATATGTAGATATGCACATGTCTCTGTCCTCTTTTTAAAAAACTTAAATATATACTTGTTCTTCTTAAAGTATATGTTGCACATTTCATTTTAACAATTATTAACATGAGGTCTTTGGTGATAATGATGAAGGCGTAAGCAGTGTGAACGAGATGGCTATGCTGAAAACGTAATTGCTTTTCTGCACAGTTCATTTGATTATATCTTAAGATGCTGCATTTCCAGAAATGAATCTAACACTTGAAAATTAAAATCACAATGGGATGGTATGGCAGAGACTACAACTTGTTTCTTAATATTCATTCTTCCTTTCTTTGCATAGCAATCAACTTTTTAGCTGAGCACATAATCACTCGGCCAAAGGCCACCTTTCCTAACCTTTCTCGAAGCTTAAGTGATCTAAGAGTAAGTTCTGGTCTCTGGGTTGCAATTGGGATGATATATTCAACTTTTGGGTCATGCCTTAAAGGAAAGAAGTGTGGGCTCTTTTCCATTTCTCCCTCACAGCCACTGGAATGGAGTCACTATGGTGACAGATGAAGCAGTCATCTGTACCCTAAGATCAGAGCTGAGTGTGGAAGATGGCAAAGCAACAGCTGGAAGGAACCCGGGGCTCTAACACTGTGAAGCCGTGATACCAGCCCTAAAAGTCCTATGCAGTTGCTTACATAAGAGGGAAAGACACTTCAAGCCCATGTAAACTATCATTCGAGTCTTCCTTTCACAGCAGCTTATCCTACATCTGACCTCATACAAACAGGATTGATTTGGTTGGGGAATTTAAAAGTTCACATTAATAGACAATTTTACGTGCAGAATATTAGACAAAATTAGATTAAAAAATGGGCCTTTGCCTGATATCACGCTGACAGCAATTCTTTCATCCTAAGAAGAATTTGAAAATATAATCAACCATTTAATGATTCATTGAACAGAAACACTGATTTTAAAAAAAAATCATTTTATTAAATTGCATTTATGCACATTCCATAAGTTCACCTTGAATTTAGAGGAATAGCTGCTGTAATAAAAGGAAGTCAATTCCACATTCCCCCTTCTACCATAGTCTGCTTTGACTGCCTCTCCTCTGTGCTTTTCTGGATAACCCAGAGGTATATCCCATAAATATACCTCTACCGTAGGACTTACCATCTGGTATTATAATTGTTTATTTATTTATCTTTATTCTCCATTGAAGTCAGGATACCTCATTATAGATCCTTCAACTCCCAGCTTACAGATTCAGTGTCTTTGCATTTGCTATTTCCTTTTCCCAGATTTATCTGGCCAAACTCTTTCTCAACCTCATACCTTCACTCAAATCTTACTTCTTCAGAGGCTCTTCTATGCAAAATGGCTCTCTCCTTCACAATCAACCGCATCAATCCACCTGTTTACTTCCTCCATAGATTTTAATTGTATCTGAAATTATCTTATGTATTTATTTGCCAGTTGTTTATTACCTGTCTTCCCCCTCGCAGTCTTCTAGATGCACCTGACTTAAGAGGAGTGCTGAGATTCAGCAAACGCGAACGTAGACACATTTTCTACCTTCACTGGATTTACAGGACAGTCAAGAAAACAAACATTGAACAAATAATGACTAAGGTGATCATGAAGAAGGTGATGTGGCTCATATGAAAACAAAGTATTGAATTTAATCAGAAACAGAACCCACTTAACTCTTAAAAGTATGAATCAAAACTCACTGAATCTCAGCATTGTACACAATATGGAATAAAACTGCAAATGTGCATAAATCAGTAAATTGCAGTATGATGAGTCTTTTCAAATAAACTGGAATCTAAATTGATACTTTTTTACCTTTTACATGAGTTTATTTTTCTTTTCTCAACTAAAGGGGTAACAAAATATCTGAATAGCTGTTCCAAATTTTGTTTTTGAAACTGGATAACATTAATTCATTTTATGTTTATCTGCCTAAGTAAATAATACCCTATAAAAATACATGTGGTCAATAATTTAATCTGAAGTATTAAAGTATTTTAAAATATCTTTAGTTTTTCATTCATATAAAATGCAACAGATTGGGTTATATAAAACATTTTGTAAAATATAAGATCAGTCTTTTTCTAAGTTATGTAATCAAATGTTAGTTCTACTAACACACATTTGGTTTTCATCCTGTCTTCTTTTTTTTTATAAAACTCTGAACAGAGTCTCTCAAAACTATACAATCTTGTTTTTGTTTCTCCCAAAATTGTTTGATTGAATAACTAGGTACTACAGCATAGCCCAGCTGACACATAAAAGTAACCATCACAGTGGCCTAGATTAGATGATATATGTAAAAGTTAATCATATGGTAGTCCCCAGAAAGTAGTTACCTGCTTTCCTAGACTTTAAAATGGCTTTTAACCGTATTATTTTGTAATTTAGTAAACAATTTGTTTATTCTGCAAACAGTTATCAAGGGACTAGTATGTGTTACATAACTGACAATTCAATTCTATCTGCCACAGACTATTTTTTGAAGCTTCTAATTGATATACCAATTTATCTACATCAAATGGACAAGACTTGGTTAATGGATAAAGGTTATCATTATCTACTCATTTCACAGAACTTAAATACCAACTTGGTCCAGAATTAAATTTTTTTTTTTTTTTTTTTTTTTTGGCCCTGCCACGCAGCTTGTGGTAGGACCTTAGTTTCCCGACCAGGGATCGAACCTGGGCCCCGGTAGTGAAAGCACTGAATCCTAACCACTGGACCACCTGGGAATTCCCCAAAATTAAATTTCTTAAAAGAGAATTCTGCCTGAGATCTGCCAAAGCAGGATACAATGCCACACTTAACACATGTTATTTGTTAATAAGATAGGCTCCCAGTATTAACTCTTATTTGACATTTGCCATGGCTTGCCAGTTTAACAAATGAATATTGGAATGGCTTTATCTATGCCTCACGTAGTGGATAATCAGGACAAAGACTAAACTATGCAAACAAATTTCTGATATACTTGGGGCAGACGGATAGTGAATAAAACATTTACATACAGCCTGTGTTTGGCAAGTCCTTGCTGAATTCATTTATTTATCAAGGCTTGACTTACACTAGAGCAAAGAAGGCCTTTATGTCAATACCAATTAGACAATAAAAAGTATAAAAACACAAAATACTTTTAAAATCTTTTAAATGTGTCTGATTACTATTTCATAAGAACAAACACTTCAAAGTTCTGATTTGATTGGGTAAGTCTACCATGTTTATACAGGACTGTCAGATATAATTTTTTTACTAGGCTTTCATTTTTACTAGGCTTTCATTTACACATGTTTCAATTTCTGTCAAAACAAAAATAAATCAGATTCAATTTTATTTGATAATCTCCTCTGCACAAAACCACTCTATTACTGTCTGTTAGGTAAGGATCAAGATAAGGGACAGAATTGTGAGAAGGTTAATAACAAACAAATGCTACTCCTTCATTTTTTTTATTCTTACTGATCGTCTCCTCTGTAGAAACCAATTCTAAAATTTATCCAGCTCAGCCAATAATTAAAAACAGAAGTATCTTTTGGAAGTGAAATGACAGTAATTTGTTTTTGTCTCCTAGATGTAGTGTGCTCAGCGACATATTTTTGGTCATCTACATGCAAATAAGCATTGAACTATAATTATAGCTTGTCGTGCTATATTATTTACCAGTTCTGGGGATACTTGTAGTTCGTGCACTAGATAATTAGGGCATTATGTTCTTTTAAATACCATTAAAAAAGAACAGGTGCAGTTTCTGAACAGTAAGGACAATAAGCCAATCTGTGTTTAGAGCAGCATGCCTAATGTGAAGAATGAGAATGCAACTGACATGATGAAGACTTTTAGACTGTACATGATGTTAGCAAATAAAAGGTTGTTTTTAGCTGCCTAGTTAGCAGTCTCATTCTTCTAGCATTTTGTCCCAAAAGTCACAGAGGATTTATTGCGAAGTGGTTACATTAACTCCATATACTGTAATGAATAGCATAGAGAACACTAGTTGCACATTATACTTCTCAAATCAAGATGGAATAAGAGGTAAATGATGATAGTAAGAATGTGAATCAGTCAGTCCTCTTAGCTTTTTAATTGTTTCTTTCTAGTGGGTCTTTGTAAGAGTACAGAAGCATTCCTTCTTTGATAATGTTAAATTTGTAATTATTGGGTGACATGTTAAAACATTTTTCAAGATTTTTCTCTCGAAGTGTTGAAAAGCTATTAGCCAGGATCATGGTGGAATGAAACATAACCATATTCCTTTAAAAAACTGAAGTGCGTGTATACAGTTAAGATGCTGTTGTACATTTATGATCTAATAAAAGTCTTCTAAAAGAAAAAAATAAAAAAAAAATAAAATGGTGCACAAAATTCCTTTTAGAGAAAAATCCTTTATGAATTACATATCTATTTTGGAGACATGGATTTATCTTCTGAATTTCTGAATAAAAATCTCAATGTGATTGTGCTGACAAATAGGAGTTGTCAAGCAAGGGAAAATAGTGCAGCAGCAAAGAATTCTGAAGGCTTGTCCAGATATCAAGTCGACTGCTGCCATCAAGCTTTCTATCCGATTTTAGACACAATACTTTATCTTCCTGGTTTATAGGTTTGTCTGAGCAAATAAAAAAGTTGACTAAGATCTTTAAGCTATTTGACCATATGTGTGACTTTTTCTTTAAAAACAAAAAATAGTCCGTCTGCAATCTTTCCCAGCCTTGTTACCCCATCTTCACGCTACCATTTGAGCAATCAGGAATCTAAACCGGCCAGACTCTTTGCTCTCTTTTTGGTTTGTTAGTTTGTTTTACTTAATTTACATCTTTCATCAAAACTTTTTTTTTTTTTTTTTTTTTTTTTGTGGTATGCGGGCCTCCCTCTGCTGCGGCCTCTCCCGTTGCGGAGCACAGGCTCCGGACGCGCAGGCCCAGCGGCCATGGCTCCCGGGCCCAGCCGCTCCGCGGCACGCGGGATCCTCCCAGACCGGGGTGCGAACCCGGTTCCCCTGCATCGGCAGGCGGACGCGCAACCACTGCGCCACCAGGGAAGCCCCATCAAAACATTTTTGACTCCTTCTTGTAAAATAATTAATTAATTAACTAGTGGTTTCAAACCTTGTTAGCTGCTTTCATTTATCCTAGGCATTATTGTAATCACCTCAAGGGAGGAAAAATGTGCTGTGAAGGTTCTGAGCAAAGCAGGAAGAGGAGAATTGCTGCCCACAAACTTCCCCTCAACCTCATATTTGTTGAGCACCTACTACTTTCGAGATCCTGTTTGAAGAGAACCACATGTATTACCTTAATTTTCTCAACAACTCTAAAGTTAGCCTGGTATTTTTCAGTTGTCACCAGGAAGGGGCTGCACAGCCTGGGATTATATTTCCCAGTCAGGTTTGCATCCAGCTATGCTGTCACCATGTGACAGGTTCTTGATATGAAGCAGGAATGGAAGAGATAAGTACTGATCTAGGACCTTAAGAAGCAAATGGTGCTTCTCCACACACTCCAGTCCCTTTTACCGGCTGGATGTTGATGTCCCAGGTGAACTTGGAAGCCACACATAGAAAATGCAAAGCCTCCATAAATCAGGATCCCTGTAGAACTCTGTGAAGTCACACTTTCCGACACCAGTACAACCCTGCACTCCATCCCCTACCAACCTAGAACCATCTTGGGTTCTTTCAACGAGGGACAACAAATCTCTGTTGTGCTTGATTATACATTTGTGTCTATTTGGTCTATTAGTCAGCTTGCCCTAACTAATAAAGATGTATATTATTAGTCCCACTTTATAGGTGACAAAAATGAGACCAAAAGATATTAGATTACTTGCCTAAGTTTACAAAGTCAACAGGTGGGAGGTGTCTAAATCCAAAATTTTGCTACCCAAAGCTGTGCAAAATGCCTTCACTCACAGTGAAATGGATATGAAATGTGTTGACTGTAACCTACACTGGATATTTATGAGATCAGATTTTGAGATTAGCTAGAAATAATCTAATGATTGAAAATGAGTATAATCTTCCATTGAAAACCCCTGAAATAATAATAAAACGGAAGACACCATTCATTTCAACTACTGTAACTATTCTAAGTCAGTAAATCATGTATCTTTAACCCAGATACCAAGCTAGAAGCTCACATCTTTCTAATTGCTTCCAATTCCCACATCCCCACAACAACCGTTCTATCACCAAGGTCTGTCTATTCTATTTCTTAAATGTGTCTCCTATTTATTCCCTTATTCTGTGAAAATCTTTGTCACTTTTGGTCTGGATATCCCCTGACTCTAATATCAACCTCTTTTATCTATCTTTCATACTATTACCAAAGTGAACTATTTAACAAGTAAATCTGGTAGCCCCATCCCCCTGCTCAAATAATCAATGGCTCCACATTGTGGGCTTAAAAAGCTGCCTATGATCTTGCCCCATCCACAAGTTCATTTTCATTTACCCTCTTTCTTCCCTTTGAATTGTATGAGTTGGCAACTCTAAACTACAGTATATCTGGGCATTATTGGATTGAGTATTCTGTATTGGTCATTTACAATTGCCTTTGGAGACGTTAGTTATTTTTAATAGATGTAATGGTACCTACACATAGAGTTGTTGAGACGACTAAAAAAGTATGCAAAATGCTCAACAGAGGTTTGAACTGCTCATCACAACTAACGTGTTAAAGCAAATTACCTGCCTAAAAAGAATGCCTGTCAACCGTCCATGTTGATTGGTGGCATTCTCTAATGTGAACTTCAAGAAGTACTCAGGACCTACATATTAAATATGCCAATGGCTAATACTCACAGATTTCTGAACACACTTGCAGTGTCCACGCTTCTGTACATTACATATGATGCTCTTTCTGACTAGAACCACCTAAAGATGGGTGATTTATCTGGCAGCTGCCTAATCAATCACTCTTTACATCTTAACTCAAATTATAACTTCATTGTGAAAATTTTATTAGGTTAATTTCACCTATGTTAACAGTACCCTTCTGTTACACAAAGAATTGTATCATATTGTGTCATATACGACTGTGTGTCCTCAGATATTTGAATTATATCATATTGGGTTGTAGTGGAATGTGTTTCGATTCAATCCACCTGCATTGGATTGTATTTTAAGTCATTTTTATCATATTTTCTTTTATCCAATTGTAGCACAAACCCTGACTATTCATCTTATCCCTCCCATTTCTTAACAAAATGTTTAGCACCAAGCAGATATTTACAGAATCAAAACCAGAACACAATAAAAATATATTTACTCAGAGTTTACAAGATATAGGGCTCCATTATGACCTACTGGTGTTGTGGTGTTTTTGAAATATATCTACAAGTTCTTTGACACTCCTTTTTTCAGCAAGTGGAGCTGAATTCTTTTCTCCTTGACTGAGGGCTAGATTTGAATATAACAGATAGAAAATGAAGAAAGTGATTTTAGCTTCTGAGAATAAGTCATAAAAAGCTTTGTGTTTCCTTCTTGCTCTCTTGGATCATGAACTCTGGGGGAAGCAAGCTAACATATCGGGAGGACACTCAGTGATATATTACTTTGACAGCACCACCTGTCAAGGAACTAGGAACTCCTTCCAACAGGCATGTCTGTGAGCCATCTTGAATGTACCTCCTCCAGCTGCAGTCAAGTCTTCGGATGACTACAGCTTCCCCTTCAATTTCAAGGGAGACTGAGAAAAAAACATCCAACTAAGATACTCCCAAAATTATGACTCACTGAAACTATGATATAAGCTTCTACTATTTAAGCTGCTAAATCTTAGAGTGATTTGTTATGTAGTCATAGATAATTAATATTTTATAGTTTATAGTAAGACAATAAATGTATTCTGCAAGAACTTGTGATAGTTTATTTATGTGTGGGGCTTATATTTATTCACATGACAAAAATAGAATGTATTGATAAGACAGTTTACTACACAGGGCTAAAATAAGTAAGTCTACAAGTGTTTACTAAAAAAAAAAAAAATTACTGTGTCTTATTGAAAAAAAGAATATACGGCTCAGCAATCCCACACCTGGGTATATATCACAGAGGAATTCTCCACAGATCAGAGGCAGAACATGAAGCTGCATGTTCCCTGTGGCATAGTATATGTTGGCTGGCAGGGGTTAGGAATTGCTTGGGTGCAACTCACTCAGGAATGTATGGAAAGTATGGTGGATGCCAATTATGAAATACTGTGCAACAATTTGAAGTCACAAAATATAGGTAAAGGAAGATGCATGGATCTTAAAAATGTTTTATGAAAAAAAGTAAGAAACAAAATGCATAATACAATTCATGAAAATTAAATATGCATACTTGAATATCATCTCTACATATTTTACAATGACATTCTACATTTAAAGACATATATCAAGCCCAATGGAATGGGCATCCATCAGGATGGAAGTGGAGATTAAAGAATAAACATACAATCCATGTATACGTTAGACAAGTGAGACAAGGTCCTAGCAGAGAACAAAAATTGTAACTATGACCTGTATGTATGATTAACTCAAATCTCTGTACCTAAGTTCCATAAAAAACCAAACTAAACTGATAAAACAAAAACCACCTACACCATTTCTTGTATTTTGGGCTTAAGAATACAATAGTGAAAAAGAGACATTATCTCATTGTGGATTTAATTCTCAATAAATAAGTGAAACAATAAACAAAAGCAGGAAATATTAAATAAGCATAAGCGCTATGAAAAGGTTAACTGTGTGTTAAAGGCACAAGGGCTACTGAGGGAAGAGAGCCCTGCAAAAGCCTCTCTGTGGAGGTGATATTTGAACGGAGAGCTGAAGAGCTGAATGTTTAGAATTTGCTCTCTTTGCAAAGCTGAGCAAAGGATATGTATCCCAGGCAGAGTGCAGATGCTTTGGCTTGGCATGAAAGGGATAACAAAGATCATTGTGGCTGCCACCTAATGAGTTAGCAGAGAGTGATAAAACAGGGCCCAGATCAAGTAGGATCAAGATCAAGTTAATCTTAGGAGGCAGATTTGGATTACAGCCTTGGGGTGGAATAGAAAGGAAGCAAGGAAAAAAAAAATGTTTTACAATGAAAAGCAACCTGACTGCTATGTGGAGAGTGAATTTAAAGACAGATGAAAGCAGAAGTGTGATGAGGCAGACCGGTTATGGTACCACAGCTGTCGCTGTAATTCAGGAAGATGTGATGGTCGCTTAGGCATTGGTGAGAGAAGTAAGGCTAGAAAGACCTAGATAAATGGATTATAAATGTTTAGAAGAAAGCTAACAAGACTTATTGCTGGATGGTGTCTGTAGTATGAAGGAGAGAGAGAAAGCAAGGATGACTCCTGTGTTTTTTATTTGAGCGACTAAGTGGATGGGGACACTGCAATACAGATCGGTAATATGTCTTATGTAAATATGGGTTTAAACTAACCTTTTGACTATTGAGTCACTTAAATCAGACACTGAAGCATGAATATAATTGAGAATTAACTGTAAAAAGAAAAAGTGTAACATGAACATAACTTAAAGTTTCCTCTGTTTACCTGA
This sequence comes from Physeter macrocephalus, assembly GCF_002837175.3. Classification (NCBI taxonomy): domain Eukaryota; kingdom Metazoa; phylum Chordata; class Mammalia; order Artiodactyla; family Physeteridae; genus Physeter; species Physeter macrocephalus. The sequence goes on along the minus strand of NC_041217.1, from coordinate 11,717,036 downwards.
ATAGAGTTCTCAATACATTTATAATAGTTAGACATCCCTCCAACTCCCTCCCAGAGTTACAATATGTAGGATTTGAGATTATACACTTGAATATTACAAATCCTGGGTTATCATCATCTCTGCCTCTTATTAGATCCTGGATATGAGAAAAGACAATTACCTCTCTTTGACTCTATTTCCTCACCTGTCAATGGGGATAATAATAGTACGCTACCCGTGAGGATTACACAAACTGAGGCATGAAAAGAACTTTACACAGTGCTTGGCACACAGAAATCCCTCAATAATGTGCCTTTCAGAAACAACGTATAAAAACTAAATAGGTTATTTTCCCTTCCCTGAAAGATCTATTTTCCTAGGTGAAATTGGGATAATGCTCATTTTCTCTGTACCAGAAAGCATGCTAAACTTTGAGGACAAATATTGAGTCAAAGAATGAATGGTTCTCACCATTTGGACACTATTATCTAACAAGAAAGAAAGATGTTAATCAAATAATCACATAACTCAATATGACATGGCCTTTGCGAAAGGTGCAAAGGTAGATTGTGTTATGTGGGCAGAGGAGGGGAAGGGGCATGAATGGGCCTAAGGAACAGCGTGTGCAAAGGCTCAGTGTAGGGCAGGGGCCTACAGGGCCTCCCAGGAGGGCGGGGCTGCTGTGGGGCTGGAGCAGTGTGGTCAGGCGGAGGCTCCAGACACAGGCAGGGATTATACAAACCAAGCTGGCCAGATGGGAGACCTCCCTGTTATCCCAGAGCAAATGGGTGGGAATGGACTTACATGATTTGATTTATACAATTATAACATATATCTTAGCCCATGCTTTTGGGGAGGGGTATTTAATTTGCATAATGCCCACAAATTACATAAATGAGAAATGATGAAGTGCCAGCCTTTAGGACAACTGGTCCTGGAGAGCTGCAGCATGAGCCTTTAGGGCAGGACAACAGTCCTCTGGAGGAAGCTATGAAAAAGCCAGACGTGGGATATGTCCCAGGTCCTCTTTACTACAAGTTTAGTGACATGGATCACCTGCTTTAATCCATGCGGAATTCAGGGAAGATTTGACATCTAGAGTAGTAAATGAATATACTTTAATTAGCATGAAGAGTGGTTGCCAAGGCCTAGTTTGATAAAGTTCTGGCCTTGTTTAAATTTAAATCTTTCTAAGAGACTGACATGGCCTTTCTGCAATTGATCTCCACAAGGCATTATAGCATTTGTCATTAGAAATGCATCTGGGAATTAATCCTTAAGAACTGCTATGAAAAATTCTCAATCTAAATTGAGAATCAGTAATGTTGCCATTATAGAATATTTAAATAAAATGTCTTTAATGATATACATTGTGTTTAAGGCTCTCCATAAAATACTTTTATGGACATGCTTCTGGGAATGTTCTCTGTTTCAATCATGCTTTGATGCTTTTTTCATTTGTTGGTAGAATTTGGAGTTCTTTAGTTTTAATACAGTGGGGATGACACTTTCAAAGTTTTTGGAAATATGTTATTTTCAACGCGGTGCTTGTACTTAATTGTGGTGTACACGTATTGATACATGCATGGGCAACAGAACCCACATTGGGGAATTAAGGTAATATTGTAGGAGTAACCAGAAATCGTAAGTTTATATGCTTCATATTCCGTGGAGGTAGCAATTGCCATGCCAATTACAAATATGCTTGCATTTAATATAATGACCGGTGACATTTGCATCTAACACTTTGATTTTAGATTATGGCCCCAGGATAAACAAGAGCATCAATGCATTCATCTCAAATCATGATTTTGGAAAGGAATAGGTTATAAAGTATGAATAAATGAATAACTGTTTTTGCCTTAGTTTATATTCTTTATTTCATTTGAATATCGTAGAATCTTTACAATATATTGTAAGTGGAAAAGGTAAGATAAAAAGCAGTATAGGGCTTCCCTGGTGGCGCAGTGGTTGAGAGTCCGCCTGCCGATGCAGGGGAGACAGGTTCGTGCCCCGGTCTGGGAGGATCCCACGTGCCGCAGAGCAGCTGGGCCCGTGAGCCATGGCCGCTGAGCCTGCGCGTCCGGAGCCTGTGCTCCGCAACGGGAGAGGCCACAACAGTGAGAGGCCCGCGTACCGCAAAAAAAAAAAAAAAAAAAAGCAGTATATGCCATTGCAGCCTATTTTGTTAAAATGTCTGTATATTTCTCTAATTCTATTATCTCTATACCAATTTATAAATATATAAAATAATACCTACATTACTATAATAGCTAACTTCTTGCAGAACAAAATTACCATGGAAAGTACTAAAAATTAAGTCTGGAAATAATAAGACAAGACACACATGCACACATGTGCATGTGTGCCTGTGTGAACATCTTCTATTCACTCAATTACAATAAGAGGCATGTGCCTTAGGTTCCTGTTTTTTTAATGGTAAAAAAAATATATATATATATATATTCTAAGACAGAGACCCTAGTATAGTGTAATCTTATTAAAATCATATTATTATCTGAAATCTCCAGATTATATTATGATCATCTTTTTCATTTCCTCTAGCTTTTGTTTAAATTTAAAAATGCAATTCAATTTATCTGACTCAAAAGGAGGTTTGAAAAAGTTGACTTAGCAATGTACTCAAAGGTCTAACATACATTGTTTAACAAAAATCACCATTTTTGAAAATATATTCAGCCACCATAACTTGTCAGCTCAGTTCATGTCAGATGGAGTCCTTCTTTTCTCTTTCCCATTGGCAATGCACTAGGTACAGTCTACCTAACATGTTATTGGGATACGCTTCTAATACTTCTTCCTGCCTTCCCTCTTTGAACAATCTCATTCATCAAAATGTTTAACTCCATGAAATAATGCTTCAATCATTATTGTCATCACTGAAACTTTAATCAACATGAGCTTACAATTTCAGTATATTTACTAATTTTGCTCTGTTCCATCATCCAATTCATTTTTAAATACATATACATTTTTCACATAATCTACGTGAGTCCTGTAATTTGAGAGGAATAATTCTTCCTATCTCAATTTTTACTGATAAATAAATTTTAAAAGACTAGTCCAAAACACCAGTAGGAAGCGAATGTAAGACTAGAAGAACAGTGAAAGAAGTGTGTATGGGATAATCATGGTCATCGATTACTGAGCACTTACTATACGTCAGGCATTTATTAAACACTTTCATGTAAAAATCAATAAGTTGACTCCAAATAAATTAAATATATATTTATATAAAAATGCTTACAAGTGACTGAGATAAAATAAATACTCAATAAAATTGAGCTAAACCCTCACAATATGTAGATGAGTAGTTATTACTCTTCCTCAATTAGCATTTTGAGATGCCTCTTCCAATGAAGGCAGCTAACCATACTAATAAGGCAAAGAAGAAGATACTGCAGAAATTAAGAAGCAAAGCATCAAATTCTTGAATTTTCAGTTCAAACGTTGAACATGAATTATCAGGGTGTATGTGTGAGTCAGAAAATGATTTGGTAGCCCATCCCAGAGAAGAAAATTGGAGGGAAACCCAGAGGTTAGATGTTGGTCACTTTCTGTGCTCTGTCCACTGTGTCGAGCCTGAGAAGGGGCGGCATTGGTGGGGGGCCTGTAATGGGACCCTTGTTAAGCTTAGGGATCAGTGCAAAGGGAGCCAGCAGTCAGTCCACCTGCATATTTGCAGAACTCCAGCTATGTGCAGCCTTGCAGAAACAGCAGCAACAGAGAGAAAGATGGGCGGAACACCCAATTCCTTCCTTGCGTCCAGAGGTGCAGAGGGAGGAAAAAATATCTGAATGACCTGAACTTAAAGATGCAGAGGGGAATATGTACATTTGTCAACCACAGCCTAAGTCTGAATCATATATGCCTCCAAAGGAGCAACAGTGATAGACAAAGCTGGAGTTCCACAAAGAGGACATTCATATCAGAGTGGGACTTAGCAAACCCTTGTTAGGTTTAGAGTTAACCCAAGGGTGGAAGACGGGAAAAAAATTCTAAAGAGATGATCTTATAACTGAATGCAATGAAAATATAGACCAGAGTTGGCCATTAGATTTAGGAAGAAAATACATGCTTAGATGAAATTTCTGCATTGAATAAAAAAGATAGATCAATGTCAAAAGACTGCATCAGAGGAAAAAATGATACCCCTTTTTTTCACATCTGAGGGTGGCTATCAAAGTCATGCTGTGTCTTATTTATATTTTAAATATGAAGCAAATCATACCAAATCTTCTCATAGGAAAGGGCATTAAAAGGAAAGGTGGGTAGATGACTAGAGGAAACAGTAAGCATTTTCAAATCACTGTAAAAAATGAGAGAAAATGCTAATTAATTGCTAAGTGATACTTAGAGTTCAGCTAAGCCAGGTCTGCAACCATGTAGTACGTGAAATAAGTACATGCAGTTACGGTTTTCTCCAGGCAGTGAACACATAACGTTATCTATCTCTCTTTTATACCCAATATTATATCTATTGTAACTGCATATTCAGTGTTCATTATGTTAAACAAGGGATACACAATAAATAAAACACAATCCTTGTCTCTGAGGGGCTTACTGTCTACTGGAAAGACAGGCACAGAAGCAAATAAATACAATAAAAATGCCATAAGTTTTAACTGAGGAATGGAGAACACAGAAAGGCAATGCTTAACGTTTTGGCGAGAAAGGTGGCTAAGAAAAGTTTTCAGGAAAGGAGGTAATATTTCAGCTGAGTCTTGAAAGATATAAAGAAATTTACCAAGCAAATAAGGAGAAGAAATAGAGTAAACATATTAAGAAAAGAACATCCAAGGTGAGCTACCTTGAGTTTTTTGTAGTTTGTTCTACATGGCCATAAGCATTTCTCCACTTAAACTTTATTTCTCTCAAATGTTGTTTGTATTGATGTAACCCTATATACACATTTTCACTAATGTTCAAAACCATATTGATCTGTACTTTAAAATACGCATATATCAGTCTAAAATAAAGACTCATATAGATTAAAAGTTACAAAATCTACTCCTATATATCATACTGTCATCAATATTGTATGTTTATTGTTGGCCATGGGGTCATCTGCCATGAAAAAGTAATTTCTGTGGGATGCCAGTTTACTTAACCACATTGTATAAGAATGTGCCAGAACTGGAATATATTTAGGCATATAATCCTATTATTAATATTGATCTTATCACACACATAAAAGTTAATTTTAGATTTAAAAAGTTCATTTTATTTACTAAAACCACAAACTTTAGGGCCAGACCTAATTTAATTTTGATATTTTCTCAACATCACAACAAACCTTTTACAAAATGAAATGCTGATATTAAAGCCGAAGGGTATGTTTTCAAACTTTGTGAGGTGAAGTGAACTGTATTTCAAAACAACACTCAACGTTGACTTAGTCACACAATTCAAGGATCACAAAATTAGCATTCCATGGATTCATTCATCAGAAAGTCCTGGTTGCCTCTTTCCCCACATACTGTAAAGCTATTCATACCAGCAGCTTAGAACCCTTAAGTCTGCCAAGTTTCACAGGTGCCTCCTGTGGAGAATGCCCCTGTAGTCTGCCACTCCCCCCTTGCAAAAGACAAATCTCTATTCACAAGAGGGGAAAATTTACTAACAGAGAGGCTATTCTTCAAAATCTTTGAAGCCAATTCAATCTGGAACTTGAGCACTTGTACCTCCTCTTAACAACAGGTGCAGAATGATACACTGGCTCTCTTATAAATATTCTTGAAAGGATCCCTTCGCTTTAGCATTTTAATGCCATGTAGCTTTAAATGAGGCCAGCTTTTCCCAGGTCTCTTAATTTAAATGCATCAACTCTTCCATACTGTATCTAATTTATTTTACTAATGAAAATATCAAACGTCAATTGGTTTGTGTTTCCTGTGCAAATTTTGCTATCAAGAGATTAATATATTTTATAGGTTTAATGTTTCTTACATAAAAATCCCATTTCTTTATCTATACTAAATGGCTATACCTCTTGGTTATTTTCTAGTAATATAGATAATTTTATGCCTGGAATTTAAATACACACCTTTTTGGTTGAGACTGGAATTTGCAGATGATTGTCTGAAATGTGGAGGAAATTGCACTAGACTAAGGCTATTCTAGACTTATCACCACAATTTTCTAACTGTATAATCTTTTGAATATTATTTAATATTTTAATCTTCATTTTCACTATTTGTAAGACAGAATAATAAATCCGGCCTTGTACATTTCAAAGAGTTAATGGGAGGATTGAATATAATATCAGTCTTGACAAAATGTACATAAAGTTTAAAAAATGTAAGAAATAAATATAAAAAGCAAGTATAAAAAGGGAAAATCAAATATAAAATATAAAAGACCATTTTCCCAGAAGAAAACTTTGCAGAAAATTTTTTCAACCTTTTGTTTAACAAAGATTTCTTACGATTTGAAAGTGCTAACCATAGAAGAAAATAATTGATAAATTAGATTTCAACAAAATTTTAAAAATCTACTCTTCAAAGGACAGCATTAAGAAAATGAAATGGCAAGACACATACTGGGTGACTATATTTGTGATTCCTATATATGAGAAAAAACTTATATCAGAATATACAAAGAACTATTATAATTCAATAATAAGAAAAGAAAATGCTTGATAAAAATGAACAAAATATTTGAACATACATTTCACAGAACATGATATGACTAGTCAATAAGCATCTGAAATGATACTTAACATAATTTGTTATGGGGAAAGAAAATATTTGGTAGCATTCCAGTCAGAAACAAGAAAACTGATAATTTAAACATGGCTGTAGCTAAGAACAGAGCTAAGAATATTTTAATTTTTATATAGTTGGCTTTGGGAAAGAAATGATAGAATTCATTTACTGTTTTTTGTTTTCATGGAAGATGCCATCTGAAAAATTACAATGACCTTGAATGCAAATTTGAGTGGGTTTTTATTTTTGTTTCAACAGCCTCTCAAAAATATTTCTGTACTTAGGAAAATGCAACTTACAAATGGAAATTTTATAATATGGCATTGAAGTATTCTTGAGACGATTTATTAAAAAGCTCACTTTTATTTCAGGAATAAATTTTATTAGAAAAAAAAAAGAATGACTATGGTGTACTAAAGAGACCTGAGATAAAAGGAAAGACTGGAAATATACCTGAATAACTATTATCAAAAAAGATTTCTTCAAAGTCTGGAAGTAATTTTATTTTTCCTTTTGGAGATTTAGAGTTTTTGCTTGAGAGATCTATGGTTTCTGAGCAAAGAATAGAGGGGAAAAGAGGCTAGAAATCCATTCTATTGTTTAAAATAAAGGTGATTTGCAAATAATCAAGGACTTGATTGTTAAGACCTGAAACCCTAAAACTCCTAGAAGATAACATAGGGAATTAGGCTCCATGACATTGGTCTTGGCAATGATTTTTGGATTTGACACCAAAAATAAAGGCAAATAAAGTAAATCAAACAAGTGTGACTATATTGACTAAAAAGCTTCTGTACAGCAAAGGAAACCATCAACAAAATGAAAGGTAACATGTGGAATGGGAGGAAATATTTGCAAATAGTATGTGTAATAAGGAGTTAATTTTCAAAATACACAAGAAACACTTCAACCTCAATAGCCAAAAAATAAATAAATCAATTGGAAAATGGGCAAAGAACCTGAATAGACATTTAACCAAAGAAAATATTCAGATGACTAACAGGTACATGAAAAGGTACTCTACATAACTAATCATCTGGAAAATGCATATCAAAACCACAAAGAGCTACATCTCACACTTGTCAGGATATCTATTACCAAAAAGACCAGAGACAACAAATAGTGGCAAGGATATGGAAAAAGGGAACCCTTGTACACTGTTGGTGGGAATGTAAACTGGTACAGCCACTATGGTAAACAGTATGGCAGTTCCTCAAGAAATTAAAAAGAGAACTACCATTTGATCCAGCAATTCCATTTCTGAGTATATTGCCAAAAGAAATGAAATCATTCTACAAAGATATCTGTACTCCAGTGTTCACTGCCACATTATTCACAATAGCCAAGTTATGGAAACAACTCATGTGTCTGTTGACAAATGAATAATAAAGAAAAATTTATGTATATATGTAGTAGAATATTATTCAGCCTTAAAAAAGAAGGAAATACTGTCATTTGCAAATTGGATGCACCTGGAGAGTATTATACTAAGTGAAATAAGCCAGACAGAGAAAGACAAATACTGTATGGTATCACTTTTATGTGAAATCTAGTATGTGTGTGTGTGTGTGTGTGTGTGTGTGTGTGTGTATTTTATATATATATATATATATATATATATATATATATATATATAAAACTCATAGTATCAGAGAGCAGAATGGTGGTTGCCATGGACTAGGGCAAGGGGAAATAAAAAGAGGTTAGTAAAAGGGTACAAACTTTCAGTTATAAGATGAAGAAGGTCTAAAGATCTAATGTTTAACATGGTGACCACAGTTGGTAATACAGTGTTGTATAATTGAAATTTGCTGAGAGAGTAGAATTTAAGTGTTCTCACCAAAAAAGGGAAAAAATGGCAAATGTATGAGGTGAAGTATATGTTAAAGATCATGGGATTCTTTTCCCAATGTATATCAAATGATCACACTGTATACTTCAAATATATTACAATTTTATTTGTCAATTATACCTTAATAAAAAAGAAGAAAGGCAGGAAGAGAGGGAGGGAGGAAGATATGAAGGAAGAAAGCTAGTCAAGCCTTGCAGCTGAAAATAAGGAAACAGATAACTCTTTTCCCAAGGTAGCTTGAGGGAGCATTCTTGACTGTTCACCTCTGTCGGACCAGCAGCCCTTTGTGGTTATGGAAATGACAGTAGAATATCCTGAGTGGCGCTTCAACAAGGAACCTCCCTAACACTGAGAACCTGATCAATGCATACTTTTATAGATGTACTAGGGTTGAATTTGAAATAGTTAATGAAGAACTAACCGTTCAGAATAAACCCCCAACAGCTAATAATGGAAATCAGTTACTATGCCATAGTGTTCTGGCTGTATTTGAATATCAGTACTGAGGTATACTTGTGACTATTTTAAGTCCTTTTAGTCAAAAGTCAAGGTGGTAGCTAAGGAATATCCCTGTAACAAGTGGTAACTGGGCTACAAAAATTTAGAATTAACAGTCTCTATACAGATAGCTTATTGGAAACAGTTAATTTCTTGAGAATCATATAGGTGTAACCATTTATAACTTTACCAAAGGATATTAGGAGTGAATCAAAAGGCCTTAGAGCCTCATAAGTTCATGCAAGAAAAATGACGTCTGGTTGGTCTGTTTGGGTGTCAACTGTCCATGAAAATGAATAGGAGGGTTTTAGAATCCCATTCATTGTATGGGATTCTATAAACATCAATTAATTTACAGTCATAGAAGCCATGAAGATGCATCAAGTATATTCCAGGAAATTTCAGTATGAACCAACACCTTTTTTTTTTTTTTTTTTTGCGGTCCGCGGCCTCTCACTGTTGTGGCCTCTCCCGTCGGCATGTGGGATTTTCCCGGACCGGGGCACGAACCTGTGTCCCCTGCATCGGCAGGCAATTCTCAAACACTGAGCCACCAGGGAAGCCCCCAACACCTTTTTGAAACACAAGATCTTTTTTTTTCTCCCTCTGTCACTAAAGTGGCTCATGCTCGTGTCTGCCCCCTGTGCTCATATAAAAGAATACACGGCATCTACAGCACCCATATTTCATCTTTGATGTTAAACAAACGCAAAGGTCCTAAAACAAAGCAAAGGCCCTTGGAGAGTAGCTGATTTCAAGTTTGGGGCATGAAAATACAGGCTGGGCCTGGAATACTGTGAAAGGATAATGTGATCAACTGTGATACCATCAGAGAAATTGGTATCCTCAGGAAATTGCAACGCAATATTATGTAGCCTTTCCTGTAGGTGGTCATTTTATTTCCAGCAGGATATGTTATCTTTTATCTAATTAAATTATACATTTAAGCATATTCATCTATAGTTTCCACTTTTGTATTACTTTTTTTCACATTAAAGTTGTGTATTGTACTAAGTGAAGTCAGACAAAGACAATATCGTATGAATATTGTCTTTGTCTGACTTCACTTAGTATGATACACAACTTTAATGTAAAAAAAAAGTAATACAAAAGTGGAAACTATAGATGAATCAAGTAAGTCAGGCAAAGACAATATCGTATGACTTACATAGGGAATCTAAAATACGACACAAATGAACCTATTTACGAAACAGAAACAGAATCAGGGACTTAGAGAAGAGACTGGTGTTTGCCAAGGGGGAGGCGCCTGGGAGAGGGGAGGAGTGGGATTTGGGGATTAGCAGATGCAAACTGGTATATATAGAATGGATAAACAACAAGGTCCTACTGTACAGCACAGGGAACAATATCCAATATCCTGTGATGAACCATAATGGAAAAGAACGTGAAAAAGAATGTGTATATATGTGTAACTGAGTCACTTTGCTGTACAGCAGTAATGAACATAACATTGTAATTCAAACTATACTTCAATAAAAAATAAAGAAAAAAAAGTTGTGTTGTCTTTATAAAATAAATTGCCTTCCAGAGTTTCCTGTAGCCTGGAAAAACCAAATAATATTCCTAACCTTTAAAGGCTGGAGAAATCTTGTCTGTGAACATAACTCATCTTGATGCCTTTCAAACTGGCTATTTTATCACCTTTCCCTAATATCTGCCACCTCACCCCACCCCATTACCTCTGACAACATTTGCTATTAGTATCTCTGGCTCACTCCATTCTGGCCACTGGGGCTTCATAAAATTCCTTAGGCAACCTGGGCTCCACTGCTGCTCAGGGCGCTGTATTTGCCTGAGTATGTGTTCACTCTGCCTATAATCTTCTCCCCCAGATATACATATGGCTTACTGTTCTCTCACCTCCTTTAAGTCTTTGCTGTCAGTTCAATTTAAAATTGTACACACTCACACACACACACACACACACACACACACACACAAACAGAGGCAAGCATGCACCATCCTTGAGACTCTATCTTCCTCTCAGGTTTATTTTTCTCCATAGCCTTCATCACCTTCTATATCAATATATAATTTGCCTGTTCATTTTCCTCCTCACCCACTAAAACATTAACTCCAAGTTTCTTGGAAATAAGTAAATAAATTTTATTTTGTAGGCTGATGCACCTTCTGTGCCTATAAATGACATTAAATATTTATTTGTTGAATGGACAAATAAATGGTTACAAGATCTAAGTAATATTAATTTAAATTTTTTTTCTTTAATATTTAAGGCATTTAAAACAATGAATTTTACTCTGAGTCCAGAATTTGTTATGTTCTAATAGGTATTGCTATGAAACAGTCTTCATTTAAATGCTTTCTCTAGAATTCTCCTTTGGATTTTATTTGATCCAAAGGTTATCTAGGGATGGATTTCTTAATTTCCAGCCAGGTCAGAATTGCATTTAAAACATTGCACTTCAGAAACTTTAGTTAAAATATTTAACCCTATTAGACTATGGTTTAAAAATGGCCTAATAAGTCTCTATCTTTTCAACTTTTTAAGATCAAGATATTAATTTAACAATAAGTGGGTTTGTATGCTCTCTCCTGGACACATCCTCTGGATTGCTGCAATCATAAACCAAATTGTTACATATACTTGAGTATATTTCTAGACTTTACAGTATTTTCTTTGCTATTTAATTACTGTAGCATCATCTACATCATCATCATCACCATCAGTGCCATTATCAAAGAGATATTTTTTTGAGTGTTTAATAAATGCTGAGACTTTACATATATAAGCCAGTTTAGTTTTCATAATATTTCTACAAGGTAGGTACTCTTATTACCCACACATTATAGTTAGAAAACTGAGACAGAGAGGTAAAGTAATTTCTCAAGGCTATTCAGCAGTATAGTCAGGACACTTCTAAAACTCTATCCTATTTCTTTAGAATAGATCTTAATATCTAGTGATGCTTGTCTACTACCATTATCCCCCTTTAAAATATAATTTACCACTTTCCCTTACTTGTTTTTTCAGATAAATTTTGATTAATATGCATTAAATTGCATAATATTAATTTGAAGGGAAAATAATATCTTTATAAGATTTTTTCTTATTCAGAAACATGACTAAGCTCTCCATTTATTCATAATTTTCCTTAATATCCTAAATAGTTTTGTTTTAGCTTATTTCCTTAGTTATATTATATACTTTGACATTCTTGTGAATGTAGTCTTCTTTTCTATTATATTTTGTTACTGGTTTTGCTCATTTAGTAGGCTACTGATTTTTTAGTTTACTTATTTTGTAACTAATTTGTTTAAGGTGTTTAGGTTTTGTTTTGTTTTCTGCTCCAATTGATTCTCTGAAGGCTTTCCAGATAAATAATTATGCCACCTACAACTAATAATTATACCTTCTTAAATACTAATATCTCTATTTTTGTTAATTACATATTCAAGTTTTATTTTACTAGCAGAAGTTCCTAAACAAGAGTAAGTAATAAAAGCAATAGCAGACATTCTTTTCTTGGTAATATATCTAATAAGGATAATTTTATATAATTATATCTAATAAGGATTTTTTTTAATTTTAGGAAAAAGTTTATGTACTTTAAAAAATTAATTATTCTATTAATATCTTGACTTAAAAAGTAATATTTTCAGAAGAAATATTTAGAGATTATAATATCTGAGGCACTGCATAATGCAATGTCTTTTTGTTTTCCTCTTATATAGGAAATCACTTGACAAAGCCTAAAATTCTTGAGTCAGTATTTTTCCTCGCAAAACACCATTGATTGATCTTCCATACTTTAGTATTTAGCACTGTATATTAATTTTTTTTCATGCACACTTAGTTACATTTTCAGTGAAGAAAAATAAAAACTATTTTGCTGTCACAGTCTTGGAAAAAGAAGACAAGCTAGGAGTCAGCTTCCCTCTCATGGTTACAGATTGGCTTGCTGCATTCAGCTTTATATGAATAAACTACATGGGATCCTGTCAAGATGCTCTGTTCCTCTGGTTCTCTCTAGGGGAAGAACGATAGGAATTCAAGAAGCCAAACTGATCCAGGAAGAGTCACTAGCTGTGTCTGCCTTCAGGTATCCCATCCAGAGATGAAGAAGCCTTGATCTGTGATAGACAGATGCCGTGGTGGTTGTCCTTGAAGACAACATGTGAGATGAAGATGACTGAGTGCACATCTCTGTCTTTTGAGTCCAGGCACACGATAGACTGGCTTTTAAAATGTGTCAAATCTTTAAACGCTTTGATGAACTAGGAAGAACTGAAATGGACTAGCTATAAATGACTGACGTTAACTCAGAAATCACAACACAGCACCATCCTTCTTTATAAATTTTGCTTGGTGCTCTGTCCTTTTTTCATCCAGATTCAGGTCTTACAAGAAAAGCTCTCTCTCTCTCTCTCTTTCTTCTCAAATAACTATTAGTTTTCTCCTTATGGAAATTCTATTATGCATTCTCCATGCTCTTCATATACTTTTCTCTTTTCCCCCATAAATTACATCTCTCCATTCTTTATTTGCTGTTTTGGATTAGTTTCTTAAGATTTTCTTCTAATAAACCAATTCCGTTTTCTCTAACAGTCCGCTGCCTTTGTTTTAGTCTTCAATTTACTGATCATATTTTTTAATCCTTCAAAACCTTTCTTATTTTCTGAGGATTCCATTTTGTGACTTTATGCTTCTGCATGGATTTAATATCCTCTCAAATTCCTTAGCAATGAGAGATGAGCAGGAACTGGGAGCCTTCTTTTAACAAATATAGCAAATTTGGGAAGCACCATGGCGTAGGTATTAAGAACCCAAGCTCTGTAGCCAAAGTGCCTGAGTTTGGATCCTAACTCTGCCATCACTAGTTGAGTAATCTTGTTGATACCAGTTGAGTAATCTTAGGCAAATTGCTTAGATTATCTAAACTTCAGTTTTACTCAACTGTAATTTTAGGGTAATAACATTAACTACCTTGTAACATTGTATTAAATGAGCAAAAACAGGTAAAGCATTTACAATAGTTTGACTCCGAATCTGTGCTTAATACATATTAGCTAATTATGACAGCTCTCAATAGCAAGTCAACCCTGGAATCATCACCCTTTATCATGCTATTTCTGTGGCCCTGAAATAAAGGCTACGTCTCCTTTATTTGCTACTTAGGTCACTCTTTCACTTGGATGTGGTATATTGTGAATTGATCAGCTTTAACCTCATTCCTATTTGTTTCCTGCACTATATCTTTCAAAAATCTCTCCATATTAATTGAATGATTCCATAACTTCAAGTAGTGATATTTTGTTAATTTCAATAGGAATTTTGATGAGGTTATGAAACAAAAGTCATGTATTTAGCTCACAGTCATGTATTTTCCTCCTTATGCTTTTAATACGCTGTCAACTTGTATGTGTGTGTGTGTTTAGCATAATATGAGGATATATATATACCTGTGTGTATGTATATATTAAAATTGGTAAGCTTTCTTTATATTCTTACTATTTTGCTTTTAGATTTGTTTACAGCTTATATGAACTAATTTTACTTCAGCTCAATAAAAGATACTACCTCGGACTTGATCTTTTTTGTTTCCTTTTAGAAACCTACATGAAGTCTTCCTGCTGGGTTTAATAGAACCACCACAACAAACTGACCTTCATTTTCTCCTGTGTCCTTTTGTCACATCAATGTTCTTTTGTATTGTTCTATTTGTCGCTGTCTGAAGTGCATCTGGATTGTGAGATAGGGGATTTTGATTTTAACTGGCATTGATTTTTGAGATTTATTCACTCACTTTATAACTTGTAGTGGCTGCTCAAATGAAGTGCTTCAAAGTTTTTGTTTATTTGTTTATTTTTTGTTTTCTTTTCCAGTGTAAGGGATTTAAGCTGGTGTATAGCTTTGTAATATTTAGTTTTCCCATCCTTGATTCATAAAGTCATTTGTTTTTATAAAATAGTATCTTACTTTAATGCTCAAGGAAAGGAACTCCGGGTTTTGGTTATATACCATTACAATTACTTGCTATATATATGCATACCTGTGTGTGTATACATAAACACAGATACATACATATACATGTGAGGAATACATGGAACAAAATAATGATGAAAGGAAAGCTATTTGATTTTTGTTTTGTTTTGTTTTGTTTTTCTGTCCTCTGCATGAAGATTATACGTTTAAAGATTGCACACTGCCTCTACAAGGTGTTACCAAATTAATGGGAAAGAATTTAGGACAAATACTATCTTACTGATACATTTACGAGTGACAGTTTTGACATAACCTATTTTATCTACACACGTTGAAGCCTCCAATATTATTTGTATAAAAACCAACTTCCATATAATATGAGAAAACTTTGAGTGTTATTCCTCTCTTATGCATATACTATTATATTTTTTACAGAATAAGACGTTCGGAAATTCTATTCTACTCTAAGTTAGTCAGATCACACCTACGTCATTATGTTTACTTCTGGCTACAACATTTTAATGGGGGAATATTCAGGAGGAAAGTTTCATGGGTAACATAATAATTCTGATTTAAAAGATGGGCTTCGTATTTGAAATAATAAAGCCACCACAGCATCCCAGTAGTGGATGATGTTCAGATTCCTATTTATTTTGGCAAGTAAACATACATCCATTTCTTCCATAAAATAAGTAAAATTGTTTAGAAGTGATTCAAGTAGAAATGAGACTGATTCTCAACACTGATTTAAATATTTTTAAAAATTGAATGTGTATCTCTTCTAAGAATTTTATTGTCAATAACGGTGAAAGATTTGGAGAGACATTAGTGTCCTTAAATCTGTATTGATTCTCACTTTGTGGTCCATATATGGTTAATAATTGATAGTTAATATGGTGTCAACAAATATTCAGTTTATTTCCTTGTACTCCATAACATTTTTTTTTCCTCTGAGATGTAACTTCATGTACCAATTAATCATCATAGGAAGGTTTTCATTTAATGTAACCTTCCATCTCATGCAAAATATTGGGATGAAAATCGCAGAGTTAAAGGTTATAAAAAAGAAATGTGACAAAAGTGTGTTTTAGTAAATAAATTAGCATTTAATTTGTAGTACCATATCAAGTAATTCCGTTATAGAGATGAGGTAGTGTAATCTCCAAGTCTTTCTGAGAAAGTAATTAAAATAATTATTTGCCAAGAATTGGTACCTAGCACTCAGAAATCATCTAAGAAGCTGAGAAAACAAAAATCTTCTAAAATCATTTTCAGCTCAAGGTAATTGTCAAATATTTTATGGCTATCAAGGTGATTGCATTATAACTGCAAACAATTCTAGAAGCTGTAAATATTGGATTAAAAATGGTGGCACAGTGTTTTCCAAGTGTATACTTTGAGAAGGTAACAGGTATTCTAGGAAGCAAAAAGTTTGTTCTGGAAAAATCCTTGTTTAAACAAATCTACTTTTTTTTTCTAATTGTAAGACATTGTAGAACACTTGTATGCATATATACATTGTAGATTTCCAGCAAAATTTATAGTAATTAAGGTCTCCGAATTTGCTTGACCATGGCTCTTTTAAAAAAAGTATGTGTTATGTATTTATTTTAGAAAACAAACATTAATATCTCACAAAATGCAAATTTTTAGTGGAACACAATGCAGGATTATCGTCAGCTGCTTAGTGAGGAGAAAATGAAGGCTTCCAAGAGCAGAGGCTTCCAAGTACCCTCTGTGGCATGAACCTGTGGGCAATGTCAAATAAGGAACTGATTCTGATTGTTTAAACAAAGTGGTACTCACTCTAAATAGCCCTGGGAAATGGGCATCCTAACCTTGCACACTATGGACTTTATTTCCAAGATTCTATGAATAGGACTTTTCTTTCCAGAAAGTTAACTGAAGTGTTATGGTAGTTCTCTGGAGCCATCCAAATTGTTACTGTTCTCATATCTGACTATTTAAGCCAGCAACCCCACTGAGTTACAGGGGAAAAGTACTTGGGAGTGACATGAAATCTTTCTTGGAAGACTGTTTTAATGCCATGAAGATGGAGTAGGAAGTATTGAAATGACATATGCACAGTAAACCACATGAAAACAAAAAGGAACAAATCTCTCTTATTTGGAATATCTGTATACTCAAGACTATTTCCCTTGTCTTTTGGCTTTCTTTTCCTCAGGTCAGAGAGTAAACAAATTTAAAAGAAGGATAAGACAACATTATAAGATTTTTACTTAAAACATATAACGAACTGATGACCTGTCATTTTGCACTATTCTCACACACATACAAATAAACACACGTAAGTCCACAGAATTTCCAAAAGGAGCAGAGCCTTTTGATTCTGTTAATATCACTGAAAGCAACTGTCTAAAAAGAATTTGGATCACTTTCCTGTATAGACTGTGGGTTGTAGACAGCATTCTCTAGACAAAGTTTCAAGGTGACAAGCCCTCTGATTGCTCCACGTAATCTTTTATCCATGAGGAAAAAAAAAAAAGAAGGGCAAGCACAGCACAATAATCCCACAGGTTTTCATTTTGTTTTGTTTTAATATTATTTTTTTACTCTGCCTAAGACTTCTATGACTAGTATATAATTGATTTAAAAAATCACAAATAGCTTTTTATACATAAGTATGAATTTGCTTTAAAAGAATTATTTTCAACTAACATCTAACAAGGTCTAATAAACCAAAAAATCATGAAATGAGCTCTGTGCTGAAGGTCAAATAGGAACATTATAGTTACAAGATAAGGACATTTTAGAGCCATGAGAACTGAAACACAGGTCACTCCAAGAGCTAGGTGAAAGGAAACAGCATGACAGAAAGAACAAATATGCCTATTGTGAAATTTGTTTGGAAGTGGCCCAGTACCCAGGAGATTGGAGCATACCAACTATTTTTTTTTCTTTTTTTTCTCTCCTTGAATTAATCTCTCTGGCTCCCTTGAATAAGAATCCAGTCACATATGAGTTATCCTGTACAAATAACAATGTGTTTCTTACAGCATTTATGCCATTAGCCTTATGACAAATTTTATTTCGACTATGAAACACATGAAAACACATTTTGCCGAAAATTCACTACATTAGAATTGACCTGTAGATTAAAAATATGATGTTTTTTATTTTGTAAATATTAAATAATAATTATTTAAGCACCTTCCATGTGCTGGGTACTTTATAGTTCCTCTATTTTTTACATTTCTCAATAACACATTGAATATCTAAATATTATATTAAACTTTTTAAATTTACTGATTCATTATTACCTAGCATATGCCTGTGAGTCATCACGGAGTGGTTGAAACACAAAAATTAATAAAAAATTACTTTGTAATATAGAAATGTAAGGAAAATTAATATCCTGACTTTTCCATACAGTTTCATATAAAATTGCTCTCAGCATATTCACTTGTATTAATATATAAGTGCTATTTTTAATTAAATCACAAATTCTGCAAAATTAAAGGATTTTGGAGGCCATACAGTAAGGTGCTTTTATTAGTTGGGATGCAAGTTTGGCTAGTAACGTAAGCCAAATAATATTGGCTCAGAAAAACTGCAATTTCATCCTCTCAAATAACAGTGCAAAAATAAACAATCAAGGACTGATATGCTAATTTCAAAGAGATCAGGCTTTACATATCTTAATATGTTTTTTCATGTAATAATTTTTAGTTCTAGCCATCATATTTGCATTTTAGCCAGGGAGAAGATGAGAGTGTAGATGGCATGCATTCTTCTTTTTTTAAGGATCCAATTCAGAAGTTTCATGCATTCCTTCCACTTACATCCATTCGGTATCCATCCTGGGTTCAAGGGAGACTGAGAGGGGTGGTGCAGCATGTGCTTTGCTAAAACCAGGGGTTGCATTATGAAAGAAAGAGAAGCAAAGGAAGAAGGGATGTAACCTCTATGATAGCCCCACAATTTGTCTTCTAGGTCTATTAGGTCCTTATGAAACCATATACAAGCTCCTGTGTCCCTACCCTTTGAAGTGAAAGGCTTTTGCTTTAGTCTCCCAGGCCTCCCTTGAGTCTCTAAAGGCTGGCTCAAAGGTTAATGATTGGGAAATGTGAAGATGTAGAAACAAGGAATAGCTGTTGAGCCAGGAAACTGGTAACAATCTAGACTACAAATCCACCACAGAGCAGAATCACTGAACTCCCAGTTCCTTGAAAGATACAGATAAAGGCCTGACACACATTCCTAAGTTGTTTTTATAGGAAGCAGAATCCAACGAGATGAAAACTGCTGACTGCAAAACATAGACCCTAGGCTGGTTGAAACCAGAAGGTTGATGATGCTAGAAACTTCACTTTGATGCCAACCAAGCATAGAATTGTGCACGAGCTGATCATGCACCATGCAGCCCCCTCCATCCCTCACACTGCCTTTCAAACATCTTCTCTGAAAGCCACTGGGAAGTTCAGTTCTTTTAAGCATGAGCGCCTGTTCTCCTTGATTGGCCCTGCAATAAACGCTGCACTTTCCTTCACCGCTACCCTGTGTCAGTAGATTGGCTTTACTGCATATTGGAGAGCAGACCCAAGTTTGGTTCGGTAACATTATAAGGAGTTGAAATTGACCTAGAGTGGCTTTCTCAAAGAGTGGTCCACTAGCCCTTTGGTGTGGGTGAGTGGGAAGTGGGAAAGCAAAGTAAGATCCTGTAAGGTGTGTACAAAGTGAAAAGAAGTATCTGCACAGAAATACCAAGATGTTATTATTATTTTTTTTTTTGCATTCTGTTGACTTTTGCATTGATGGTGTCAAAAACAATGGTGGGTAAGCTACTGCAAGAAACTTAGCACAAATCAAGAATGTACTAGTAGATATATATTCTTTTTGGCTACATGCTTGTAGGACAAAAAGAAAGTGTATTTGGTTTTAAAATGTTCCTGGTGAGGCAGTAAAAACAAGTTTATTGTATCTCAATTTCTCAGTACAAGTCAGGTCAAAACCAAATGGGCACATGAATAGTGCACTTGTGCTGCACACTGAACTACAGTGGTTGCCTTGAGCAACAGCACTCGTGCAATTGTCTCAGTTGCAACCTGAGGTAACCAATTTTTTTCTGGCAACTATTTTTACTTGAGAGTATGATAACAGACCAACTATGGTTATTCAGACTTGGATACTTGGCAGATCTGTTATCAAAACTGAAAAAAAATAAATCTCTCACTTCATGACAAACTGATATATTTAAGGGCAATGTTAAAATTCTAGCTTTCAAGTGAAAATTAGAAATTTGGAAAACTTGTATCTGCCACTAAGAGACTGACAGCTTCCCAATATATAAAGACTTTTCTTATGAATCCAATGATGATATTAAGCAATGAGATTTTTTTATTATTATATAATGATATGCATCAACATTTAGGAGATCTTCATAGTTGAGTGAACCAGTATTTTTCAAATGACTAACACATGATTTTGTATGCATGGGTAGAAGATCCATCTGAGGTACAAATCAGACTAAATAATTTAATGTAATAGATTTTAATAGGTTCACTGCATGGTTTTAGATTCTGTATTACAACTGACTTTTAAGAATCTCCCACTTGTTGAATTTTGGTGTAGTATCTAAGAATAATATCCACAATTATTCAAAAAGGACACTGCAATTCTCATTTCTCCAATAAAACTGTGTGAAGCTACAAAACTACAGTTTGCAATGGATTACATGCAGAAACAGCAATGCAAATTCAATTATCTTCTCTTAAGCCAAATATTAAGGAAATGTGCAAAAATCATTAAAGTTTAAATGTCCTATATGTTAATATGTAATGAGCTTGCTTATTATTCTTTAAATTGTATTAATAAGTACATATTTTAAAAGCTCTTAGTTTTAATTTTTACTATGGTAAATATAGTATGGTAAATATATATACGTATGTATGTACATACATACGTATATAGATTTACAGCTTCCATACACAAAAGCTCTTTGGGTTTCTCAATAATTTTTATGCGTTTGAAAAGGTCCTGAAACCAAACAGTTGATAACTTCTGGTGAAGGTCATCATAGAGAATTTCAGCTAGAAGATTTGCCGCTAAAATAACAGGAAAAAACTACACTGAACTCACTTTGTAGAGTGACTCTTAAAGAATGAAATTTAAGGTCATCAAAATGAGAGAGTTGAAATACACCTCCACCCCAATCTTTCCTTTTTTTTGGTAAGGGAATAGTATCTATAACCCTATAATTATTCTTGCTCAAGCTGGCAGTAGCCTAAAAAATGCTTCTTATGTATAAATGCCTCTTTAAATCATGTTTAATCCATTCTTTCTAGGAATAAATACTGTAATACCACCTATAATATAACCAAAGTTTCTCTCTGTTCATTATTAAAGTAACAAAAAAATTAATATTTTTTGTTTGCCGAGATTATATATTTTAAAATACAAGATAAGAATTATAAACCCTGATCATTTTTTTGAATTCTCAAAACTACTTAAAAATAAACACAGACCTACTAGAGCATGGACTTGAGGACACGGGGAGGGGGAAGGGTAAGCTGTGACGAAGTGAGAGAGTGGCAGGGACATATATGCACTACCAAATGTAAATTAGATAGCTAGTGGGAAGCTGCTGCATAGCACACGGAGATCACCCCTGTGCTTTGTGACCATGAGGGGGGGGGGATGGGGAGGGTGGGATAGGCAGGGTGGGAGGGAGGGAGACGCAAGAGGGAAGAGATATGGGAACATATGTATATGTATAACTGATTCACTTTGTTGTAAAGGAGAAACTAACACACTATTGTAAAACAGTTATACTCCAATAAAGATGTTAAAAAAAAAATAACCTGATAATGACTTAAAATTCTTCTCATTTCTGTATTTCTATTGTTTATAAATTAGGAAGTTATAATTTATCCTCACAGATTTCCATTTTGTTCATGTATCAAATAAAATGTGATTTTTTCCAATGTTTAATAGCTATATTTACATTATATTGTTGCTTTTAACGTTATGTATTTATAGTTCTTTATTAGTTTATATAATGTACATTAAGACTTGGCAACAACTTATGCTTTTTCATTGTTCGCATTCCCAGGCCAATAGTCTCCCAAATTGCCTCTCTCAAAGTTGTGTAATAATGGTGAATTTGATGATTATATGTACACTAATAATACACAGACTTCGATAAAATTAACTATCAAAACAAAGGAAAAAAGTAAACGTATTTACCGTACTAGACTTTGAGAGTCCTCCTCTGTCTCAAGTAAGTTTTATGCCATGTTGAGGTTATTTATTACCACAGGAAAATCACATGTTCATACTTCATTATTACTGCTTCCAGGACATATTCAAAATGGAAACAGATTTTTATTAGCTTTTTCATATCACCTAGATTGATATCTATTTATATGTTAGATTTTACAAGGAAACCAACTCCAATTAACTAATCTATTGGAAAGATAATCAGATGCAGTATCTCATGTGTTTGAATGCATTAAAAAGGAAAGTTTAACTAAGGTTAAGAGGCACTATTTTGCAGAAGATTAGTGAGAAATTGTAAATTGGGATTCCAGGAGCACTAAATCATCCGAATTAAAAAAAAAAAGTTTATAGAAAGATTTCAGTAAGGGGACGTATTGAAGAGAATGAGGGTCAATAAAAAGGGAAAATGTTTGGATATTCAGCAAAGGAGGAAGGGAAGAAAGAAAATAGGCTGAAAAGGGATGAAAAAGAACTAAGGGAAAAATATGATTTAAAAGGATTTTTATACATCATTCCTGTATGTCAGATATTGGGAAACATCATTCACAAAGATTTCTCCCCATGAAAATGTTAAAATATCTATTTTTCTTGCATGCATAATAGAGTGGTAACTGCTTGATGATGCATATGGGATAAAAAGGGTCATGTCTGAGTTAGAGAAGGAAAAGTTGATAACAAAACCTCAGAAAGAGAAGTACACTGGATCTAGAAGTCAAATGAAAGCAGAGGTTTGAATGATACCTGAATTCTCTGTCTCATATTGGGTCTACATGCCAGCTTCATTGTCATCCACGATGGACAGGATTCCTGCACAAAAGAAATGGCTGGCTAGTCTTCTCACCCTCACATCTCAAGGTCTTACTAATAGAGACCAACCCTGTCTGCTACGATATGAATGCTGTGTCTCCCCAAAATTTATGTATTGGAATCCTAACCCCCAAAGATGATGCTATTAGGAGGTGGGGTCTTTCGGAGGTGCTTAGGTCATGAGGATGGAGCCCTCTTGAATGAGATTAGTGTTCTTCACCAGAACCCCACCACGATGGCACCTAGATCTTGGACTTGAATCTTCAGAATTGTGAACTGTTGTTTGTAAGCCACCCAGTCTGTGGCATTTTTTGTGTAGAGCAGCCTGAAGAGACAAAGACACTGTCTCAGGTCCATTTGAAGGAATGGGGGAGGGCATTCACCTGCTTAATGGAGAAACAAAATAGAACATGATATGCGTATTGTAACAGGTGATCCAATTTATGTAGAGTGGAAAACATTTTACATAAAGTAATAATTCATTGCTGTGTGTGTTCAGAGGTTGAACTAAAGTATTAAGAAAAATATCACAGAGCACTCATCAAATATGTATTGAGCACTTGCTGTGTGTGAATGTGAGAGCTGACTCTAGGAGCTCTAGCAGATAACTAAGCATTCAGATGTCTTAAAATTCTGCCTGTGTCTCGTGTTTTCAGAGTTCCAGTGGGCAGGGCACTCCTTCTCAAACATGTTAAATATTCCCATAGTTTATTTCAGCATTCCCAGATTTTATCCTCCCCTACCCACAGATACCGTTCAGTCTTTCAACTTCCTTTTCCTCAAGTGTTCATTTTCTTTGTTCTTCCTCTTAGTTCATAATAATAATATCATTTTGAATTGGACTAGAATTGGAGGAGATCATGAGGAGAAGGAGGAGAGAGATGGGAAATTTGTCAGACTCCATGAAATAATGCAAATCTGCATTTGGAGATCAGTCTGAAATAGCACTTCAATTAAAATCATTTTTATATCTAGGGTTTTAGACTATTCCTATGGTTGTCATGTTAAAGTACATATACATATGCATATATATGTATTGATATATATGTATATATATTATATATTAAATTTTATATATAATGTATAGATCTATATATAATGTACATATTTATAATGTATGCATATAATATATAATATAATGTATGCACATGTGTATGCATTTATATATATATAATTATATATGTTATTATTAGTAAGATGGTATTATTCCACAAATACTAGGGATTCAGGATTCAGTCTGGTTGTATAAGGTTTCCATATGATGGCGATAATAATAAAATAAAGTAATAATATTATTTCTTTAACATAACATGTATTTATAATATAAAACATTTCAACGATATACAAGTTAAATAATTTTAAAACACTTGATAACACATTTTTAAAGACAGAGAATATATATTATATTAGAGCACAGGTTGGCAAAATTTTTCTGTTGGAGCCAGGTAGCAAATATTGTAGGGTTTCAGGACTGTGCTGTCTCTCTGTGGCAACTAACTGCCATTAGGTTGTGAGAGTGGCCACAGACAATATGTAAACATATAAGCATGGCTTTTTCATTTATGCACATTTTAATATGAATTCCATACATCTTCATCAATCAAAAATATTATTCTCCTTTTGATTTTTTTCAACACTTTAAAATATAAAAAACATCCTTGCCCCACAGGCTGATACAAAAACCGGTGAGGGCTGGATTTGGCCTATATGCCAATTTCTAACTCCTGTCATAGAGCATATATAAGAAGTACATGACATAGCTCTCAGATAAAGAATGACATAGACCTAAACTCATTCTTCTCTGTGACGTTAGAGAAGTGATTTCATCCTATCTCACTTTCCATTGTTAATGAAGAAGAGATAACTTTGTAAAAATATTTTAATAAATTTTTAGTGGTTTACTGCAGCCGCATGCACTGCCTCAGGAGAACCAAATGTGCAGACCTGCCCAACTCCACGTGCCGTGACAGCACATTGCTAGCTTGAAATTGACCGTGGTGGAAATATTTATACTACAAGAACTAGTAAATTCTATAAATCAGGTGTTTTTCTCCCCTAAAGAGTTTGTTGTTAAGCCTTTACCAACAGACCTTTAAATGTAATATTTCTATGGAACCTTGGCTGCTCTGTGAATAAGACATGACAGCACAAAATAGTATAGTTGAGGCACTTTATAGGAACACTATCTAATTACTTCTCAATAATTGTTACAACTATTTTTCTTTAATGAAATGAATGTCATTTTTACTTACCTCAAAAATTTTAGAATAGCAACAAAAGTTGACTACGTCAAAGAAACAAGATTATCACAGGCTTTGGAATTTACTTAGGTAAGAAAAAGGATTTTGATGTCACACGAATTCATGAGAGGGATAGTGGTAGCAGTGCAGACTTGCTATTTGGATAGAGGGCCACACGCTTTACCAGAAAGAAAGAATTACACTGTACATTATAAAGAAAAACTTCAACTGACCTGCATTATACAGGAAATGTTAAGAAATAATGTTAAAGGAGGTGTACTTTGCAGGTTTCATTTTAGTTTGTTTTTGTTTATTTTTCCGGATTTTTAAATATCAGATATTGAAAACCAGTTCTTAGGGTTAGATGAATTCAAAAGACTAGCTGAAAAAATTCCATAAAGACAGGGTAAAAAAACAGAATTTCTGCTAGAAGTGAGTCGCTGATATTGCTTATCCACTTTCTCTTTCAAAAATTTCTGAAAACACACCCTACAAATTTCCAACCTCTTTTCCACTGTATTCTACTAACAAACTCTAGTACATATTTTTTGTTGTCCTAATGTAATTTTATATTATTCTATTAAAATGGGAAAAATAAAAAGCAAAACAGAAACAAAAATCTCACATTCCTGTAAATGTGCTGGGGAAAAAATCCAAATTCAATAAAAATCTTTCATCTAGCAAGAAGTCTGTATTTTTTTTTATTGTGTGTGATGAGTAATAGCCAACATAGGAATTAAGCTAAATTGAAAAAAAGTCAAGAAAAGCCTTTGGAGATCTTTGATTTATTTAGTTCAGAAGTTTTGTAAAACAAATATTTATTTCTACCATTTACTGAATTTTGTTCCAAATAATGCATCTTTATTTTATGCTGCCTATTTATTTATTCTGTAATACCCAACTTGAATTATTTCATATTTTTCTTAAAAATCTTGTACTCTAATGACATATTTGAATATTTAACTTTTATTTGAATAGAAATTAAGGTCTCTTTTGACATATTTTACCCCACTATTTGTTTCATTTTCAGTTTCCATTTCTCCACTCATTCCTTAAACATATCCTCAGATTCTGTCTACATATTTCCCATGGTATTACATTCAGATCTTATGGTTTCACGTGCACTGATGTTTGCCATCTTACTCTCTCAAATCTCCCCTGAGCTTCAGACATACATATCCAGCTCCAGTTGAATGTGATTAAAAGAACACTTAAAGTCAACAAGTTTATAAGCAAACATCAATTTGCTTCCATTCCATTCTACTGTATTTCCTATTATGTTTGAGGGTAGAACCATCTATTTCAATGGTTTACAAACTCTATTTAACCCACACAGAGCATAAAGTTCACTATGAACTTTTTACAGAGCATAAAGTAACAGTGTCTTTCTCCAGCCATAATTTTCTGTTAAGGAATATTTCCTTGAAGTATGCAGGCAGATATATAAAAAATATCTTATGCGTGGAAGGAATAAGAAAACTTACAGGATGCATAAAATAACAAATCTTAATACCTGTGCTTGGAGAGAAATTTATAGCAGTGAAAGCCTATATTAAAAAAAAAATGAAAGCTCTCGTCCATAACCCACCTCTTCTCTCTAAGAAACTAGAAAAAGAAAATTACAGTACATACAAAGTAAATAGAAGAAAAGAAATAATAATAATCACAGTGGAAAAATCAGATAAAAAAGAGAAAAATAATAGAGAATATAAAGAAAACTAAAAGTTAATGTTTTGAAAAGAAACAAAATTGACAAACTTTTGGGCTAGACTGACCAGACAGGCAGACAGATGGGGAGAAGAGATGGATAAGAAAGTGAAAAGACTGGAAGGAGATATTTATATATCATACTACTGATAAGGGATTGGCATCCAAATACATAACTTACTCTTACAACTTAATAATGCAAATAAAAAACAAACAAAAAGTGAGTGAAGAAAATTCAAATAGATATTTCTCCAAAGAATATACACAATGGGCAATAAACACATGAAAAGATGTTTAGCATCATTAGTCGCTGGAGAGATATAAATTAAAATCAGAAAGATGCCACTTCACATCCACTTGGATGACTATAATCAAAAGGTCAGATAATAAAAAGTGTTGGTGAGGATATGGAGTCATGGGAGCTGTCACTCATGGTTGGTGGAAATATAAAATAGTACGGCCATTTTGGAAAACAGTTCGGCAGGTCCTCAAAATGTTAAATATAGGATTATCTTCTGAAGAGTCAATTCTGCTCATAGATACATATCCAAGAAAATTGAAAACATATGTCCACATTTTAAAAAAAAGCACATGAATGTTGACAGCAGCATTATTTATACTAGCCAAAAAGTGGAAACAACGCAAGTGTCCATCAAATGATTAACTGATAAGTAAAATGTGATATACACATACTACTGATACATGCTACAACATGGGTGAACCAGAAAGCACTATGTTAAGTGAAAGAAGCCAGTAACAAAAGACCACACACATACTGTATGAAATGTCCAAAATAGGCAAATCTATGAGGACAGTTAGTAGATTAGACAAATCTATAGAGACAAATAGCCTAGGGATGGGTGTGGAGTATGGGGACAGACTGAGGTTTTTTGGGGACAGTGACAATGTTCTTAACTTAGATTGTGGTGATGGTTGCATAAATTTGAATATGCTAAAATCCAATGACTTGTAAAAAAATTCCAATAATTTATTTTGAAATCGAATTTTTAAAATGTGTAGACTCAGTTTTTTGTTTTTTTGTGTGTGAAAGAAATCTGTAATTACAGATTTCTTAATGATTTAAGCATCAGGTCAAACTTCAAGTATTTTATAATAGAGATACTGGTACAAATGCATACTCTCTTATGACTTTGTCCTAAATTTTTCCTTAGCTTTTCATTTTATGTATTTTCAACCTGACTTCTACTAAATACATGCAAATTTTTATTGCACTGACTGGTCAACACATCTTAAACTAGCAAATCTAAAACCCGTGCTTCCCCAGATCAGTTCAGGCACAAATATTTTCATAGTCTGTCAACATTCATATAAATTGTTTGAAACTTTCCCAGCAAGTTTCATAGATTCATGTAGAATGAGCTTTATGGTTTTCTGAACACAGGTCAAAGAAAAATTTAAATTCTTTTAAAGAATTAAAAAATTTAAATTCTTTTATTTGAAAATCTTAAGAAATTTCACTTTTTATTCCTGCTTACTTCCTAGGCTTACAATGTAACTGTAAGTCTTTGTGTTTTTATGTTCACTGTGATACAATTAACAGTTGACTACCATGAATAACAAGTTAGAAAAATTTATTGATTCTGATAGTAAAAGAAAATTTTAAAAAAAAGAAAATAGTGTATGTGCTCTCATTGTACTATTACTTTGGAAAATAACTACAATTAATTATTATGAGACTTAAGACTACATGTTTTCAGATTATCTCTAATAATATAAATAACATTGTGCTATATATATTACTACATCTACATTCAGAAAATCTGTACAGCTGTCCTCAGTTGTCTACATTGCTACACGTCTTACCTTTGTCTTGGCAAGCTGATAAGGGGTTGTTTATGACATCTCTTGCTAAGGCTAAAGAGCTTGTGTACAATTTTCTGTGCCTTTAGGAAAAGTTGCTTCATGCTGTTCTCCAGTTGTTCATAGCGGCGCTGAAAATTAGAGTCCATTGTCCACAAATGCATTATGGTAGATGTGTTGAGGAAATAATTCATGGGTAGCCTTTTCATAAAGAACTTGAATTCATCTGAAAAAATGCCAAAATTCAACACTTTAATAATAAAATAATTATTTTCCCTTTTCCCCAAAACACATTTAGTATGTTAACGTTAAAAAAGAATACAATCTATTATTTTCTGTGTAGCAAATTAATGGCAAGAAGGAAATTTTTTTTATGCTTTAGGATTGTTTTCTTTTTTGTTCCCCTCAAGAAAGAACATTCACAGAAAAAGATAATTAAAATAATCGTGCTACAGCAAATAATGGGGGCAGAAAGTTTAAGGTGAACTTAATTTTTCCACATTCTCCTTTCGATGGTATTTGAATTTGATGGTATTGAAGTTTTTCCCATAGGTAGTGGTCATTAATCTAGCTTTCATTTTTGGCAATAGTATTAATAATCTGTTCCAAGTATTGTTCATTAAATAAATATTTTCAGAAAATTTCATTAAATCAGTATAGAAATATATATATATATTTTTATTATCATTACTAAATGATTATATTGTTTAAGGAAAAAGAGGAAACTTTTATAGTGTAAAATATAATATTCAACTATGTACTCTGGTTGTTCCCTTAGTAACTGACCACATTTCAATTTGTTAAAACAACAGTTTAAAACCTAACTGTATACTTAAGAGAAAAAAATAAAAAAAGAATTTAAAGCTCCAGTATTGGCTTTTTGTGCGTGTCAATAATTATCATGTCTAAACTATTTTCCTTTCAAATGTCTAAGTAACTAACAGTAGGAACAAAAGTTGACACTACAATAAAATAATCATCTAAAAGGTCTATTAATGATCTCAACACAGAAGAGCCAAAAGATAGAAACAACCCAACTATTCATCAATAGATGAATGGCTCTACCAAGTGTGGTATATACATAAATAGAATATAAGCCTGAGAACAAAGGACAAGTATTGTATGATTCCACTTATATAAAATATTTAGAATGTTCACATTCATTGAGACAGAAAATAGATTAGAATTTACCAGGGGATGGGGGATGAGCAGATGGGAAGTTTTTGCATAATAGCTATAGAATTTCTGTTTGTGGTGATAAAAACTTTTTGGAAAAAAGATAGTGTTGATGGTTGCACAGCATTGTGAGTGTAATTAATGTCACTGAATTGCTCATTTAAAATGGCAAATTTTATGCTATATACTGTTACCATAAAAATATTTTAAAAAACAGAAACAAAGAGTAGAGCCTTCTCCCCATCTCTCCTTTTCTTCTTAAATATTATGATCATGGACTCAAAACATAAACATTTTATTTATTTTAGTATCTCTTTAAAGGATTTATTGTGTTTAGCATATCACATTGCCCCCAGTTCCATGTTGGAGTGGCTGGGTTTCCTCTGCATATATACTCCAGCACAGGACAAGATTTGGAAAATGTTTTCAGTGGCTGAAGATGTATTATTTAGTAAGTGATACTAACCACATTTTAGTCACTATTCTACCCATAAAAATGTTATATGGCATGCATTAAACCTCAGTCTCTCTGTGCCTTAATTTCCTCCTTTGTAAATGAGATAGAAAGTTTTGGATAATAATAATCTCATTTTATTTTAAAATTCTATGATGTTACAGTTGTTTTAAATGACTGTTAGTTTTAAATATCCAATTCAAAAACAGTTGTTTTCAAAAAAAAAAAAAAAAACAGTTGTTTTCAAATAGCCAGTTACAGGCGTCAGTGTTTAACTGAACTTGGACAAGGTATGTTAATACTGATTCCTTATTAGTAGAGAATGGCTCAATTGCAGTGTTTCAAAACCTCCAAATTATCATCCACATTTAAAAAAATATGCCATTTACATGGGAAAAGATAAACTACACTGATACATATACATATTTAAAGCAACTAATTTATATTTTTATATATCAGGACTATTTCAGTAATCAAATCCAAACCATTTCGTCAGTGATGGAAAATGCAACTTTTAAACAATTAACAGAAAATTCTATTCATGAATTTTGGGGTTGATATTTGTTCTAGAGGAAATAAATACAAAGTTCTGGCATCTTTTGGACATTAAAGGTATAGACTTTACCAGAAGAACAAGGAAAAATAAAACAAAAGGAAAAATAGGACATTTTATTGCAAAATTTATGGGGAAAGATTTTTGAGGATATATCCATTTGATGTGCTTCAAATCATTTTTTTAATGAGAAGGGTATAAATAAGAGATACATTTTAAAATTCCAATTTCACAGTACCCTACATTTTGTTTGGTCCCATGTGTCTCTTCTGAGAAACTCTCTCCTTTGAATAAAGGAGTTCGTGCATGGAAACTGGAAAGCATTCCTTGGATTATTCACAGAGCAGATACCACTACTGTGAAAACTAATCATTCATTTCACTGTCATCTTTAATTTGAACACTTTTGATAAGCCTTTATTGTTTCATGGGTATGCATATTTTCATTGTTTGTTATAGTAGTATTATGAAAGTTTCTAAATCAGTAAATTTCATTCACGTTAAAGAATATGTTAATTTATTTAATTTTACCAAAGTGTTTGTAATAGTGTATGTCCACTGAAAACTGGCACTATGTAATTTCTAAGAAACAGTTTTAACATGACATTTGAATAATGACTTCATTATGAAGTCATTAAGAGTCACCAGTGACAGTCACCCAAAACATTTATTGGACACCTGTTGTGTACAAAACATACAGATGTTTCAGTTTATGAGTGAGAATATGAATAAACCTTTCATCTTATTTTAAAAACATGACAAATAACATTAAATATTTTTAAATGTTAAAATAACATCTTATCTAAAATTCATTCTACTTAGACGTCAATAGAATCTCCAGAAATATTCCTGTGGATATCTTTTCTTTTATTTTTGGCAATTAGTAAAGTTTTTATTTATAGAATATGAAAATGAAATTTGAATGATACGTTAGAATTATTATATAAATCTAGAGATTTACATAACTACAAAGAGAAAAGATAATGATCAGGGGACATCAGATAACATTTTACCCTACAATAATTTCCAAACCCACGTAGGAGATAAAGTGCTATTGTTTTTCAAATGGCAAGTAAACAATGACTAGCCATACTTTTTGGGGGGATAAATTTTTAAAACAAATTAATGTCATATAAAAATAGCCCAGGAGAAATACATTCAATATCTGAATTACTAGAGAGAGATTAACCTGGAAATCCCTGTTTGCTAAGTATGTGTGAACTGAGGATTTTTGCTCAGCATACTTTTGAGGACTATAGAGAAACAAAACAACAACAATAATACTAGTGGTAATAAACATCCTGTATGCTGGAAGGAATTTACAGTCAGTCGGTCGTCTTCACAAAACTAATTCACATGCAGCAAAAACTAATACAAAGGTAGTTGTATGATATTAATGAATTCTGTGGAGGCGAAGAGAATTAGGGTAGATGACGTCTTTCCAATAAAATATAGAAGACTAGCCAGGCACCATGTTAATTCTCTAGATTACAACTATTCCTCCATTAAAAATGAGGTTTTTTCTAAAATAGCTGAGCAAGGTTTGTTGGTTTTTTTCCCCTCTCCTCTAATGCAAACTCTAGTTAACATATGATATCTAATTAGCTAATTTTAAAACTAATTCGCTCTCTCTCTCTGCTAACACGAGTTCTTACTTTGGTAGGAACTCAATTTTAAGTGCTTTAAATATTAACTCAATCCCCCCCAATAATCCTTCATGTAAATTTTACTGGAGCTGTTATGTATGTAGAATGCCGACGATTTTTAGTTTCATGACTTCAATGTCGGCAAAAATATTTTATTAATGCTACTGCATTTGCATATTGATCTTATGTATTTATATATTTATGCACTCTATTCTCATGCTTCACAGTTGAATTAAATAGGTAAGAGTGGAGAACGGAATATTTTCAGGGTGTAAAAGAACCAGCCATAATACATAGAGCCTGATTTGTGTTTCTGCCTTTATTGATGAGCATGAAAAGCATTGACCAATGTATTGATAATGCAATTTCACATATTCAGAACCTCTGATCAGAACTGCTTTGGAATATATTTTCAAAGGTGTTCTAAAGCATTCTAAATTTTCTAGAGCTTTGGGACCATATAATTTACTTCCTCAGAAGTATAGAACAGTAATCAGATACTTTTGTATCATTTAGAGACAATTTCTTGAGTTGTAAATCCACCAAAATATCCAAAACAGAAGCTGTTTCCATTAGAAAGTAGGACTATGGGTAGGGAGGACTCAGGGAGGAAACTTGTGCTTTTATGGTATTTATTATTTCATATGAATGTGTTATTTTACTAAAATTTAAATAAATATTGTGAATCAGTAAAAAACATAGCCAAAAATACTATTAAATTGTCAGTACACTGTGTTTATGTCTTATGTTTCATACATTTACATAAAATGCTATTATTTAGTGACTTGCTAATATAAAAGTAAAAGCGTACTGGCTCACATTCCATGTTTTTTTTTCCTGTATCAATTAACATAGTGGTACGTTCAAAGTATCTTTTCAGTAGAAATGACAACGCAATATAGATAATAATTTCAAGTATTATGAAAGCATAGCAATAGTCTTACTACAGTAACAAAATATTGTACAGTATATAGCAAAGTATGTAAAGAACATGGACACAGCGCAATCTTTAAATTAAAGGATGTAATAGGCAAAAAAATGTTTGTCAGATATATAAGAAGAATCCACGCAAACGTTTGTTTTTAAGCAGGAAGGATAATCGATTCTCATTTTGTGATACTACTGGTCTAGCGTCTTCAAACTCCTCTCTCCTGCTTATGTTTGTAAACACAGGATTTTTTGAAATAATACATGTTAATAATATATTCTAGCAACACAGATTTTCTGTAATCAGTAAGTTAAAAAAGCAAACATTATCTCCTTATACTGAATGCAGTACCAAGGCCTTATCTATACGTGAACACATGGCAAATATAGTCTGTTTCTATGGATGGATTTTTGTTTATCAGTTTGTTTAGCTTTCAGTAGGTTTATACCTATACGGAGTACTACCTCCAATGCTGACAAATAAATATCAAACTACCTACCACCGGACCTCAAAGTTATTGCTCAACCAGAACCCCTTCTAATAAAGCTGTTTCTTGTTTCTTGAGAATCCCAGTTTCCTAGAAGATAGTATGGATTCTTCTATCTTCCTCTGATTTTCAAGGACAAAGATTTGCCTAGCAAATAAATTGTGAACCTTGACGCTCCAGAAATGCAAGCCTTAAGTAGGTAAGACACAAAACTGAGAGACAAATGCGAAAGTGCGTAGGAAGAAGGGCTGACGGGGAAAAAAAAGTCAAGACAGATAAAATTTAGGCAGTGGGTGTCCTGAATGGCAGATGTTACCAATGGCTGAAACGACAATCTGACCTTTGAGGGAGTATAATGAATAGGCAAATTTTGACCCATTCCACAATCCTGACTAGAACTGGTTGATTTTTAACTTTTACAAAGTATTTTTTTTCCTCCAAACATTTCTCAGGGACTAGTTGAATCACTTGTACCAGTTTAGAATTTTGTCAACTTCTACAGTAAATCACTGAGACGACTTTGAGTGGTCACATATCAATGCAAGTCTATTCAAACCATTCTATACGCCACGGGTATAGAATTTACGTTGAAATTGACAAAATACTATAATGCTGCATAAAGTAAATGGCAAGCCTCTTCAATAGCTTGTGAACTGGCCAATTTTCTGAGGCTACAAAGGGGTTCAAGCAGGCATAAATCAGAAGTCGAAACTAATTCCTTAGTAGGTGCCTAGAAATAAGTTGTGCTTTCCCTGACCATTTTCTTTTTCTCTGAAAGATACATCATACATATTTTTATATTAAAATACTTCAATACAGCAAGACAATGAATCTGTCCTTCATTGGATTGCCCTGTTTATGAACCCCTCTTCAAATGTTTGAGAACTTACCCAAACAGAGCTTTATCTCTGTAATTATAACTAGGTTATTTCTATAGTTATAGTTTATCTCTCTAACTATAACTAACTAACTCTAACTATAGAACAGGCAAGACCCAGGTCTTCACTTTCCCAGTGCCCTTGTAGCTACAGAGTGGATGCATCATCTAAGCTATAGAAATCAGGTGTACCCACGCAGAGTTTGGATCTTAAGCTGTTGATGCAATAACAAAGAGGATGCCTAGAGCAATTCTCTAAGGAGATAGTGGTTACAGCAGTCATGGTAGTACTATTGTATGGTCAGGCCACTCAATATGGCTATTCTCTTGCTCTCTGTCCATCCCCTGCTTGACCAGTGCCTGCTTGACCTACACCCCACTCCCATAACTTACCTTCCTAAGTACCTGCCCCAGGCTTCAGCTAGTGATTGTTCTAGCTTTAGATCAGAACTCTCCACTATGCTTATCAAATGGGGATGCCCCTCTGCTGGTTTCCTTGGCAACCAATAAGCCAACTTGATGTCAATTCCCCTATAACTGGTAACCTCCCCCTGTCTATGGGAGCAAAGACAGCCACTCTATCCTGTCCTGGTGTCTGCAGCACACGGTGAAGTATCACTCCAGGACCTTGCTTCAGACGTGTAAGCTCCCCCATCCATTAAACCATTGATGTCTCTGTCACTGACTCTGGGCTCTTTCTTCAGTCTTGAAGCTAGGCAAGTACAAGCCTTTCAGGCCTGCGGGGTGCAGCCCAACAGCGATCCACTGTTCATTGCATTTAGCAATGGTGACCTCACTAAATAAGTCTTCTGCAAGATTTTTCACTTGGTCCCAACTATGTAGCACAAGAGTATGCTTCTCTAGCTTTCTTGATGATTCTATATGCTATCCAATATCCTTTAATAGATTCCTTATCAGGTTGGGTCAGCTAGAGCCTGTTTTTCTTACTTACAGTAAAAAATCTGGGTGATAGAGGTACTGGTATAAGAAGTGGTTTGGAAGAGTCTCCATGGACAATAAGGAGAGTATGTGCTTGGTTTTCTGGATTAGTTGGGAAAAAAAGGCTTTTTAAATCCATACAGTATTAATGGTGGAAGTTTGACAACAGAAGTACCACCTGTGCTCACCTAGAATGAAGAGTTTGTTGTAGAAATGGCATTTGGGATTATGTGCCTACATAGAACTGAATGAGGCACATAAAAAATTCAAAGACTGAGGGTGACTTGGTTACTACAAATAGAGATAGCTTACTTAAAGAGCTCAAAATCCTATACTTTTTTTTTTTTTCCTCAAAGCACAGAATGAGTACTGGTGAGTACTGGAGACTTTCAAGGACTGTGCTAAAGGGATCTTTTATCTCTTGCAGCTGTAGGCCTTCAAAACAAACTTTTATCCCAAGATTGAATTTAAATTCCTGCCAGATCTGTTAAAGTTAGAAAGAACACTGGGAAGAGATGGGAACCTGGGAACTGGAAGGTAGATATGGGGGAGGGTTGGGATGAACTCAGAATAATCCGAAGCATTAATGCTTGCTTTCCTTGTCCCCACGAAATAGCACCATCTGCCCTGCCTGATGGACTAACCCTGTCCTGCTTTCGGTCATTGTAATGATCTTAATCGAAGGAATGACCTTCATTAGGAAGCGAATGTTCATCATGTCCCACTCTCATCACCCATCATGTCGCAGGGGAGTTTATTGAAAATATTCTAATTTTTCAAAGGTTATCAAGAACTTGCTGATTTTTATTGGAGAAAGAACATTAAATGCATTGGTAAAAAGAATACCTGCCAGCATCTCTGATGAACATTGTATTCTGTAGGATGCGAACACCAGTTACTGTGAAAATCTGTGTGAAATCAGATGGGTTCTCTGGTTTTAATTAGGATACAATTACCCCTCTGTGACTGAAGCCTAGAAGCAGCTATTAATCAGAGGCACAGTGGACATGGGTACTGTAATAGGTCCCGTGTATTACTCAAAGAAGGTCTAACCTGTAGGAATTTTAGAGTTTGCTAATCAGGTCATGGTCCCTTGGGATTTAAATGTGGAACCAGTGCTGTGAAGTCCTATTTAATTTGTATAATAGGAAAAAAAGTTAAGTCTGCAACAAAGGCCTGACTTGAGTTTTCATGAGCGAGAAGAATGCTGTCCCTGGTCCTGAATAATTTCAAGGACTCAGAACTCCTGCACCACAGCTTAGGTAGAGCAAATAATTCCTTTGCATTGTGAATTAATTCCTTGGGCTCCTAAATGCCACAATATTCCATGAATCGGAGAGTGGCCTTATAGAAATAAGATAGAAAATTGGGTTTTCCTTGAATCCTCCTCAAATCAGGTCCAGTGGGACCCTAACCCATGCCGTGTTTATTTTCCCAGTCTCTGAATAAAGAATTAGAATAGAGCATCGGCTCCCTAGCCTATTAAGTAAAATCTATAAAGGAAAGACAAAATGAAGCTTCCCTCTCCTATGAAAAGACTAAATTCAAAGTGATGTTGCTTGTTTTTTATGCTTGACACCATTGCAGGATCGGTTCAACACTGAAAATTTTGAGAATAATAATCATATTCCATCTCTAATTAACTCACATGTTGGTGATAGCTCAATCATAGAGTAACTCTAATTAAAACTGCCTTTCCGGATGTGGTAGCTTACTGGTGGCAGGACTCCTCACACTAGGGATAAAGTTTCTTCTCTGGTACAAACTCTTTTCTCTATCATTGTAAACAGGGAATACTAGAAGCAATTCTTTCCTATGCCAGCTGCGAGAGTGAAACATTTCTATTGTATTCAAGGATCAAATCATTTCGCAGCCTATGTGCGACAACTTACTTCACAGGAACGCACACCGTCTCATCCTGTCACGGGACATATATTGTTAATGACATCATACTGAAAAGATGCGAAACACACAAGTGGCGGGTATCCTGGCTGCTGGCGCATACTTTAGCTGTGTGCAAGGTCTGCAAATACATTTTGTGAAACCTCAAGCATCTGATGCCTGAGTGAACTTTCTGAGAGTCCAGTGGCCCTGAGCACATTTGGATATCTTGTCCAAAGCAAAGAACAAGTAACTGCTCCTCCAGCTCCCCTTAATAACAAAGATGTACAGATCTTGGAAGTAGCAGCAGAGGAATCATCTGGTAGCATTACTTACAACAATGACTTCAGTGATCTGTCTCAGATGTCAGAGATGCCAGCTGCAGATTCTGTTGCTCCTTATATCTTCAAGCAATCACTCTTGCTATGTGATTTAGGAATCGTTCCTGGCACAGCCTCGGGGCCAGGCTCTCCAGTTCCCCTGCTGATTCTGTGAGTAATCCAATCCGATGTCTGAACATAAATTCCTTTTCTTCTGCAGTCAGATTCTATTCTCACAAGAATGCTGACTGATACAGCTAATGGGGGCCTCAAATGTAATTAGAATCTGGAGTTCAACAAGAGTACAACAAATATTTATTGATTGTCTAATGTGTGCCAATCACTATACTAGTTAAGTGCTAGAACTACATTAATAATCATTTTTGTAGCTATGATAATAGTACTTTCTTCATAGGTTTAGCAGATTAAATTAGGTAATTATGAAAATGTAACAGAATACCTTTTACACAATTAGTGATACATAAATGCTAGCTATTATTTTTCTTTTTATAATTTATTCCGTGATTCTGTGTGTGCTGGGCTGAGAACTTTAAGCGAATTATCTCATTTAATCCTTCCAGCAGTCCTAGGAGATGGGTACTATTATTTTGGCATTTCACCGAGGAGGACGTGTGCCTTAGCAAGGTTAGCCAATTGTTCAAAGTGACACAGTTATTAATTAGAGCCCAGAACAAAAGAAGTCTGAAAAAAGTGTGGCTCCTGACTTAATAAACATAAACTCTCTTGGGAGTTGACAGAAAAATAAAATTATTATTCCCTATATTTAAAGACTGCTTTTCTTTGGTAGACTTTTCACAAATATTATCACATCCAACCTCATAATAACCCTGCAATAGGATCGGCAGGTTTTATTGAGACTTGATGTGAAACAATTTTGAATTAAGAGATCATTATACAGAGTCAACTATGAGAGAAAAATGAGAAAAACAATGGACTCAAAGAAATATAAAAGGAGAGACCAGTTTATATTTTTTCTGAGGGGGAGGACAATGTTTTATTTTTCTTTGTATTCTCCCTTTACAAAAGCCTAAGACAGCACATTACAGATAGTATGAATTAAGAATGTTTCTTAAATGGCTTAACCAATTGACAAGATCCATAAAGAAACAGTTGCAGCTAACTATAAACATGTATAGAATAATTCATTTGGAAAAGCAGAGTTTGAGTTTAGTCATATAAAATATGAAGCCATGAGTGACTCATGTGGGAAAATAAAGTTGAAATAAGATGTGTAGTACAGTTCTAAGCCTTAATATTACTATGGAAAAAGGATTTCAGGTTGAAGGCAACATTATGATATAAAGGCATAGATAAATGTCTTAGTTTTATGGATGAGAAACTGACAAATGGGGTTCAGGTGGTAAAGTTACAGTGTATGTGAATTTCAGAGTATTGATAAATAATCAAAATATCCTGCAATGACATGTGATCATTAGTTATAAACAAAACTGTAAGTACGTACTCATGATTGCATAAGGATTTTTACATCTGGTATCTTTTAAGTATCAAGCACTCTTCTAGGCCCTTAATTCTCTTAATTCTACATAGTAGTTATTGCTGTTACGTCCACTATATTAAAACCACACCTATGACTTAGAGATGCTGAGTAAATTTTGTCAGGTGGGAAGCCTTGTAAGTAATGCCTAGAGAAAAACTGCTGAACACAGAAGCAATATCTGCCATGAGATCAAATCCATCTGAAACCTTGTACCCACCGTCAGAGAATCCAGAGCCAGGGTGATGCTGGTGAGAAGAGAATTTACTTCATACTCTCTAAATAGGAAGTAATACTTAAAGGATATATCATTTCTCTTGAAACAGAAAAAGCATGCCAGGCACCACCCCTGCACCTTATACACAGATTGTCAATTTTTGCAGCAGTTTTTATTTTTCATCAATAATGAAAAATGGAGGCCAAGGAAGTTTAGTGATTTCCGTATGAACACAGGTCTACAGAAAAGTTGAATTAATACTTAAACTAAGACTTTTAGCCCATAATCTGTCTTTTATACTATGTGACCATCTTAGATATCATAAACATACATGAAAATATATATTCAGTATTAAAATAATACTAATTCACATGTTATTTAACTATTAGAAACTATTTCCAAACAGGACAGTTTTTAAAACTATGTAAATAAAATCACCATTTTTTATAATGTTCAAATTGGCAAATTTATAATTAAGTACAAGCATTAAGGTTTTTATCTTAAGTTATTCTTATATAGTTTATTCCAGGTATAGTTCCAAGTATAGTTAGGACTCTCAATACACCATAGAAAAATTATCTTAGTCACTTCTCGCTTGATGGAATCTTAATAAATTATCTTAGAACTTTGGAAAACCGAACTTTAACAAAGAGTAGACACACCTTTCAAACAGTGAAACCCCTGAGAAAAAAGCACCCCAGATCCTGCACAGAAAGGACACGGAGAGTGTATCAAGAGAAAAAAAGGCCTCTCCACCAGCCACAGGGCGTGTCTCTACACAGAGTTAGGCAGGATGGGAAACCGGGCGGTAATTGGCTCCATGATATTCAACTGAAATCTGTTTTTTTTCCTTCCTTTTTCACAAGTCCTACATACAACTGAAGTATATACTAGAAGAAAAAACTATGATAAAATATTCAGTGAAACAGCATCAGTACCTGTGGTAGCAAATAAATGCCTAACCTATATAAACCTATATATGTGTGTATATATATAGATATATATCCTTAATATATAAAGATATATATCCTTAATTCCATCCTCAAATATTTACATATTAGCTTTAATGCAGAATTAAGAGATGTTATAATCTCTTTTTTTATCATGCCATGATTGAAACTGCTTCCTCGTATTTCTTGTTGAAAGCTTTTTTCTCTGAATTCAATTAACCAAATACACTGTGTGTTGTGTTCTTCCAAAAGATTTTCTCAAGTTTGTCAGGAACTTGGTTTTTTGAATAAAGACAATATGTGATGCTTCCAATTGTTCATGCTTAGTCTATTTATTCCAAATGAAAACATCTCAGACCGTGGCGTTTATACTTTACACACTGCTGGCAGTCGTGCTCAGTTGTTTATCATGAACTTGGCACCATCATCACCAATCCAAGGCTGAGAACTCTTTCCCTAAAGCCCCGTACTTGGACAATTCTGTGTTAGAGTCTGTCGATGAGAGAACCTTGTGAGGTGTGGAAGGTGGACATGAAATGGAAGCCATTATTCTCAGAAGTTTATGATGATGAACATGTGACAGTCACACACAGTTCTTTCCAAAATTCAGTGACATGGTGGCTTCTACAGCTAGACCAGGTTCCACAGAAGTGGCAACTTGCCCAGAAGTAGCAACTTCCAAATACCTCTCCCTGGCCTCCCACTTCACAGTGGCCAGATGCTCGCAGCCTCTTGGACCTGTCCACAGACTCTGCCTTTTCCATCCATTCCATGGCTTTGAGATTAAGTGGATTATGGATGTTTCTCTAATTTCCTGTCTACCCCTTTCGTCCCTTCACTTTCCAAGTTCCTCCCTCATGTAAAACACTATTTCCCATTTCAAGCCCCTTTATTCCCATAATACTTTTCGTGGCTTTATTTTCCTAAGCTCAGAGGAAGAAAGCAGGTGAGGCAGCTGTGGCTGATTTCCTACTACATCCATTGTCCTC
This sequence comes from Physeter macrocephalus, assembly GCF_002837175.3. Taxonomy (NCBI): domain Eukaryota; kingdom Metazoa; phylum Chordata; class Mammalia; order Artiodactyla; family Physeteridae; genus Physeter; species Physeter macrocephalus. Next base: position 11,675,268 of record NC_041217.1, on the reverse strand, counting down.
TTACAGAACATTGATTTTAGTGCTGACCGCGATGGGTCCAAATATAAAACTCCGTGCAGCTTCTGGTGGATATATGACAACATTCTGGCCAAAGTGACAAAAGCAACAATCTGCGTCTGTGTGTTTTGCGGGGCAAGGGGGAACTTCTGTGTGGATAAAGTTTTGCTTTTCAGATTTAGGTACTGCCCTCTTGTTTCTCAGCCTTTCCTGCATCCTTCTGAGTGAACTGCTGACCAGAAGCTGGAGCAACCATATTGTAAGCATGGGGGAAAAGCCAACGGCAAGGGAGACACTTTGGACTTCATCTTCTTAAGCCCTTGAAGCAGTCCTGACACTACTACCTCATTTCTGTAACATGCAGATTGTTTTAACTGAGGATGAAAAAGAAAGAGCGGGGAACGCAAATCTTTAAAGCAATAGTTCCTTGATGTCTTATCTTGAGAGACCCTTACATTCTTAGAAATTATTGAAGACTCCAAAGAGCTTTTGTTTCTGTGGTGTATTTTATAGGTATTTACCATGTTAAATTAAATACCTAGGGAATTCCCTGGCAGTCCAGTGGTGAGGACTCCATGCTTTCACCGTCATGGGCCTGGGTTTGATCCCTGGTCAGGGAACAAAGATCCCACAAGTTGTGGAGTGCGACCTCCCAAAAAATCTATTTACTTTTTCATGTAAAATAACAATAATTAACCCTTTACATATAAACAACGTATTTTAAAAAAACTAACTATATTTTCTAAAACAAAAAATAATTTGGGAGAGATTGGCATTGTTTTACATTTTTGCAAACCTCTTTAATGTCTAGCTTAAGAGAAAACACCTGATTCTTATACCTGCTTCGGCGCTAGATTTACTGCCATATCACACACCCTGTAATTTCTAGACACCTCCACTGTACACTCAAGAGACATTGAAATTGGAAAAAAAGCAATGACATCTCAAAATATTATAACAAGGGGTATGATCTCATGGACCCTCTAAAAGTATCTCAGGGACCACCAGGTTTCCGCTGAGGATACATTGAGAACCTCTGTTCTAAAGAATAATATAATATAAACTGCAATATTCAGAGTTTATATATTAGGTAGCAAATATATATATCATGTAGTTAAGATATAAGATAGCTATATAGTTTTATAGGTAATAACAAACATTAATACTATAATAGAAATAATAATAAACAGGATAAATTTCACAGTAAGAGGCAATATCACCTTTTATGTGCTTATCAACAGAAGATGGTATGTTTCTTATTTGAAGAAAAGGGAATCTGTGATATTTATTCCCCAAGAATTTAACATACAGTGTTTCATTTTTCAAATCATCTAAACATAATAATCAAACATAAAAATCATATGTTAGTTTAAAGTTAATAGCTGCTGTATGCTTTCAATAATCTTGCCCTTTTTCATCATAGATTATCTTGGAATTTCATGGGGCAGAGAAACAGAATGAAAACAGTTATCATTTGATTTTTTTCCTGAAATGTGCTGCCAGATTTCAAAATCGAAGCATCATATTTATTTGATCTGCTGCAGTGGTGAGCTGCTATGACCAGAGCTCTGAAAACCACCATTAGTATTCTTAGTGGAGAACTCTGAGTGACAGTCATAAAAGATATAAATGATACCAAATGGCCTGAGAGCCTGATGCTTTTGTGGGTGCTTGGCATTATGTACAAGTGGTCTAATAATAAAATCATGGCAATATTACTTCTTTCTCACAACAATATTTTCAATAGTAATCTAAGCAATAAAAGTAATAGCAGGTCTAACACCACTGGCAATACTAAATTGAAAAAGCAAATTGCAAAGCCAGTGAACTTGTTATCAGAGGGATTGATCTATAATAGAACCAATATTTCAAGCTCCCAAATAAATGTTCAATAAAATGATGCTTCACTATTGTGCAAGCATTATGGTAGTGATTTACCAAAGATATATGACTTCAAAATATCTTGCAGTCTTTCAAATGCTGGGGCAAAACACAAAGAACTAAAATGAAAGTACACTTATTTTTATGTTGCATTGGATTTTAGTTGTTCATAACACATTACTTAACTCATCCTAAAAAAACTAGACTCCCAATTTCAAGGAATAATTCTTTGTATTGGAAATAATGGAAACCCTAGACCTTAGCCAGAAGTGTTGTTGCTTCTCTGTATGAACAAATGCACTCAGTGTAATTGTTCAAGAAAGGTTTAGGAACAATTCTTTATATATTACAAACAAATTACAGGTTTCTTTTCTCTACTGGATACTAAGGAAACAAACATAAAAAAGATTATTATAAATTTTTACCTTTACAGGTCACTAAACATATAAACAGAAACTTATCTCTGTATTTATTTATCATCAATATCTGTCTATCTATCTGTCATCTATTTATCTATCTATCTATCTATCAATCAATCATCTATCTATCTTCTCTTACATGTGTTGTAATTCTCAGGAAAGGCCAAGTTTTGCTGCTATAACAAACCGGTCCCAAATCCCAGATGCTTAAAACAACAACAGTGTATTTCTTGCTAACATCACATGCACCATGGAGCAGTGGTGGGCTCTGCTGGGTCCCAGGCTCACAGAGGTTCTACCTGGAACTGCACACCCTGGAACATAAAGCCTTCTTGATCTTCACAGTAAGGAGAGGGAAAGTGACATGTGTTTTTGTTTTTCTTTTTTACTGCCTTAGCCCATAAATGACACCTTTTACTTGCACTTATTCTTTATTTTTCAGAATTTGTCATATGGCACTATGTAACTGCAAGAGGACTAGAAAAAAAAAAGGGAGCAAGTAGAATATCTGGTGAGTATTCCTCTCTCTGCAGTCTGCCCTCCTAATCATCAAACATCCTTCTCTGTTCTTCTTCCCATATGTAGAACATACTCTACTCTCCCCCAGGGAAGATAACACAAATATTCCATCACTGTATCAAGCGCAAAGCCCAGGTTATCTGAGAGGTGTGGACTAGTTTGTAAATCAAGTTCAGATATGGCTCCCATTTGTTTACAGGACAACAAATTAAAGAGATGAGTTATTTGCCTCCCATACCTAATATAAATGGTGGGAAAAATAACTACAATAAACACTACTATTTGTAAAAAATGTGAACAGGAGACACAAAGAGGTTACTGTGAGCAGCCATCCTGGAACCCACCAAGGCAGACACTGTAAGGGCTCTTTACCCTAGGGGAGGAGAGGGTTTCTTGATTAGGCCGGGCTTTACTGTCTGGGAGGTTCTTCCTTTCATGATTCCCCTTTACCAATAACTGCATCCACAGTTCTTTTCCAGAGATAGTTCTCAGATCTGCTACATTTCATTACATTTTTGCCTTTCTCTCTCTCTTAGATTTAAAGGAGACTGACGACCTGGAAGCTGTAAAGATTCTAAAGGGAGGCCACATCCTTATTCTGATCTTTTACTGAACATGCATCCCTTAGGCTTTCTCTTTCTTAACTTCTTAGTTCTTGGAGTCAAGAAGCAGTTAGTTCTTTTAAGTCTGAATGCCTGAAATGTTTGGACTTTTTCCCTTTCATGTCCCAAAGACAGCTTGTCCCTTTCATGTCCCAAAGAGAGCTCACTTGCTTCTTTATCATACAGGCAAACACAGCTATTAGCTATCAACACATACCATGAAGGCTTTGCTCTTTAACCTCTTTCACTAGAGCTATAATTGAATGAGGCAAGTGGCTTCCCTTGCAAGAACCGCAGACAGCAACATTACCAAAGCATAACATGGGTAGACATCTTTTCTTGCTACCTATTGATTGGTCAGTTGGCCAATATCTGCTTTGTTTTTGTTTGTTTCTCATGGAAGTATCTCACTACTAACATGCAACTACCATTGCAGTCAGGGAAGAAAAGGTTATACAGTGACAAATCCAGAGATAACATAATCTGTGTGTCTTTGTCATTATTTTGGGACTCAATGTGAAACTATTGTTTTGAAAAAAAAATCCTATAACTCTTTAATGCATAATGCTTATGCAAAAATTAAAAGTTACTTACCTAATAATTGCAAAATCAGAAAAATAATGTTTTACTAATAAATTCCATATGCCTGTATTTACAATACTAAAATCCAAGAAGCTCTAAAAACCAAAGAAGAATTTATAATTAATTTGACAACCAAGCAGGATCTTATCTACTTTCTCTTGGAAACAAATCTTTCCTGAAGCAATATGAGGCTACTGCATACTCCCAGACAATTTGGAGTGTTGTGTAATATGTAGTATTTGTATCATATTATCATTTTAAAGGTGAAATATTATAAATTCTGTAGCACATATTCCCCAAATATGTTTTGCATATGGTACTATGGACCTGTAATTCCTAAATCATGTAGAATAATGGGGTATTATGTGTGGCTGCTTGTACATAGTACTTTGGCACACATTATGTCTCCCATTTTTAGTATATTTAAATTTGTGACCTTTCCCACATTCGGTATGTATTTTCTTTCTGATATGCATGTTGTTATTATTGTTAGTGTTATAACCCTCTGGGTTATAAAGATATTTATTCAGTGTAATTGCCTTTTGTATAAGTTAATATCCCACTTTGCAAGTACTCATTTTTGTCAATCAAAAATCCAATACTTTGTGATAATTTATGGCATGTAGGAAAGAGTAGAAAAAATATCTAAGGAACTAGGTAAAAATATTGATGCCAAAAATCTGAACACTGGTTCTGTATCTCCTTGCTTACTGATGAAGATTAATCACATCTCAGAACATCCATGATTGCTTTGCCAGCACTGTGATAGAGACTGAATTTCATCTTTCTCACAGCTCCCACCCATTACTTACATAAGTATCTATAAATGTATTGGCAACCGCTGTAGAGATGAAAGAAAACAGATTTGCTATAAAAGGAATATTAAACAAATTGGGTGAGTTAACCTATAAAACAATATCTGAGTAATAAAAAAATCAAGAGAAATTTAAGCACTATAAGGGAAGTAATATATTTAAATTCAGTAGGTTTTACTTTGTACAAAATTATGTGAAGTATTTCTATGAATAAAATGTGGTTACCAGCTTTGCGGGGATAACAGTACCTACTAAATGGAGCAGACATCAGTAGAATAAGATAATACCTACCTTTCTCCTTTCTTTTATTACAATGTCAGCATAATATTTAAAATCTCTCAGCAAACTCTTCCCTTCGCCACTTTAATAAGCAGATTTGACAGGTGCAGCACTAGCAGGAGGCTCATAATGTATTTAAGTTTGAAAATGAGGCAATTATATTTCAAAGTTCTGATTGGCTATATTTTAATTTCGGAACTATGAGAGGCACTGATTTAGCTGGTGGCTTTCTGAAGTAACCTTATACATTTGCACCTGTTCATTTTATTAAAACAGAAACACCTTGCCAGAGGTGAGAAGAGGATACTGGTCACAGAAACCATGACAGCCTGGCCCCTCTGCTCTTACTATTGATTACATTTCTTGACAGTCACATGGGAAGTTAATTACTAGTAGGCAATTAACACCCTCACAAAATAATAAGGAAAACATAATTATATTGAGAACTCCCCGAGACTTTTTGTGATCTTAAATGTGATATTCCCAGGTCTCTGAATAGCTCTGGCAACCCAGATTTTGGCATTGCTTTTCGTCTACATTCTTCCACCTGGGTCCTGTCCTTGACAAAATGTGGTAATTATTAATACTATATTTCCTTTCAAATTACTAAAAAGAATACTACATTTTCATCCAATTAAAAATTCCCCAAGGAATTTTTCAGTGAAAACAAGATAAAATTTACTTTGCATATAAAGTGAATCATCTTTCTAGAAAAATAGATCTGCTTAAAAAAGACTCAGGATACCTTATCTAATATTAGTTTGTAATCTCGTTAAATTAAATTTCTGCCTTCTCTATTACAGGATGGGAGCTCAATGAATAGATTCTAAATCCAGGCTATCTAGGCTTTAGTTCCCACACTGTCTTCCAGAAATCCTATGACCTTGGGGAAGGTTATTTACCTTCTCTGTGATACATCTGTTCTATAAAGTGGAGTAATGGGTTTGCAATATTTATTGTCATTAATTTTATCCTGAACACTAGGTGTTCCCGTTCAGAGATAGGTACCTTATGAAATACTTCACAACACATAATAATGTGTATGCTCCTCTTGCCCCAGTCTTTACTTCGAGGTGACATGATGAAAGGTAATGAAGTTTTTTTCCCCACAAGTAGTCCAATACCCTCATAGATCAGGGGCCAAGAAAAATGAACTGGTTCCACTTAGAAAGAGAAAGGAGACAGCTGTCCCCTTCCCTACCTAAAGGTCTCCTTGGAAACAAATGAGCTTGAATCTGAACTTCAGCTCTTTGGTATGTGAATGAAATAGCTTCAGGAACCAGCTAACCTCCTGTGTTTCAAATTTTACATCATTGTCTCACAGCCTAGAGTGTCTCCAAATTCTGGATCTTCATCCCTCCTTGAAAAGTACAGACCCAGGGAGACAGTCGCTGCTGTCTTCCTAGCTCTTTGGGGCTTACGCGAGGAAATTAGCATGGGTTGTGACTCTTTGGCTCTCTTGAAATGATAAAAGAAGTTTTATTATCCTTTGAAATCAGAGCAATCAGCTTCTGCATTAGGGAAACAGATCTAACCGTTATGGTAGGTGAACATGTCTTTAGGAGTCTAAGAATTGTTGCAGGACAGGTAAGAAATCCAGCGAAGGTATATATTCTCACAAGAAATAAGTAGCCACCTGAGAGGATTTGTGAGGTTTGAGTTAGTGATGAAATTACTTAATAAATCACTTATAATTAGCTACTCAAAAATAACAAAAAAGAGTCTAGCTCTAACTGATCTTTTTTTTTCTAACTGATTTTTCGATGACTTTAGAAGTCAATATATTACCTATATTATTTAAATATGAGAAAAACTTTAACACACTGTCATTTAATCCTAAACCCCCTTTCTTTAAGTTTTTATTTTAAAATAATAAAAAATCCATAGGGAGCTACAAATCTGTACAGAGAGACACCTTTTATTCAGTGTCTCCTACTGATTACATTTTACATCAAGATGGCACAGTATCAAAACCAGGACACTGATATGGAATAATGCAGGTGTAGAGTTCTGTGCTATTTTCTCATAAGAGTAGCTATATTAATTGCCACCGCAATCAGGATACAGAACTATTCTCTTACTGCAAAGATATCCCTGCTTCTGCCCCTTTATAGTCAACTAATTTCTCTTCCTCTGACCTTCCCTAACCCTGACAGACACTAACCATTTTTTATTCTAATTTTGCCATTTTGAAAATGTTATGCAAATGGAATTAGAAGATATGTGATCTATTGAAACTTTTTTTTTTCATTCAGCATAATGCCCTTGAGATCTAGCCAAGTTATCATGTGTACCAATACGATCGCTCATTACCTGTTAATGGTGAGTAGAATTCCATGGTGTGAATGCACTGCAGTTTATTTAACCAGTCACCTAATGAGGGACGTTATAGTTATTTACACAGTTTGTCTAATACAAATGAATTGAACAATTTACATTTCACGAAATTATTAATGACATGTGAAGGCTTGACCCTGCCATTTTATTTTTTATTTTCTTTTTTGTTCCCTGTTTTTACTTTTTTTTTTTTCTGTCTTACTGTGCATTGCTTGGACGTTTCTTAGACTTTTATTTTGATTTGGCTATAGTAATTGGAAGTATCTCTTCTGTATAGGCCGACTTTAAATACTTGCATTAGGTATTACATTTTACACATATAACTTATTACAGTGTATTAGCATGGAGATCTCGCCAGTTTGAATAGAGTGTAGAAACATTACCTCCCCTTTAAGTCCTTTTACTCTTCTCCTTTTACAATATAATTCTCTTATGTATTTTCTCTACATGGAGAACCACATCAGACAGTATTATAATTTTTTTGGCTATCAAACATACTTTAGAAAACTAATGAGGAAAAGGAAAGTCTATTGTATTTACTTATATTTTTAATGTTATTCTGTTGTTCTTTTCTCTTTCCTAGATGTTCCAATTACTTTTTTATTATTTCCTTTTTGTTTAGATAAATTTCCTTAGCTATCATTTTGGGTAGCTATGTTGGTGACAAATTATCTTAATTTTCCTTCATCTGAGAATGTCTTGAAATTCCTTAGTTTCTGAAGGATATTTTTCCTGGATATTAAATCCTGGTTAACATTTCTTTTCTATCAACACTTGAAAAATGTGTCACTTCCTCTGTTCTCCATGGTTTTCAATAGAAGTCATTCAATTTATTCCCCCTTAGGTAAGGTGTTATTTCTCTCCTAGTGTTTTCAAGATATTTTATTTGCCTTTAGTTTTCAGAAGTTGACTTTGATGTCCTCGGTGTGGATTTCTTTATGTCCATTCTGTTTGGGGATTTTTTTCAACTTCTTGATCTTGTAGCTTTATATCTTTGACAAATTACGGGAATTTTCAGCTATAACATCTGAATAATTTTCACCCTCTCCTTCTCTCTTTCCTGGCAGGACTCCAATGACACGAAAGTTAGATCTTTTTTTAGAGTACCACAGTTCCCTAGAGCTCTGTTTATTTTTTTTTAATTTAATTTTTTTAGTCTATTTGTCTATCTTGTTTAGATTCAGTAATTTATACTGTTCTATCTTGCGGTTCATTGGCTCTTTTCTCTGTCTTCTACATTCAGTTATTGAACCTATCTATTGTTTTGTTCAGTTATAATGGTTTTCATTTCTAAAATTCCCAGGTGGTCTTCTCTTAATAACTTTTATTTCTTTGCAGAGTGTATAACAACAACAACAACAGAAATAAATTTATCCTTGCCATAAAAGAGGTCTGGTGTCTGCTCTCAGCTCTTGTGAGGTAATCTCTGTCATGCCTGTTAGGAGTGTCTTTCTTGCCTGCGGGGACTTGGGTTGTGTCACATAGTCTACCAGTTATTTAGGGAGGGGGCTGACACACCAAAAAGATCAACAATGTAATGTACTGTGGGGCTTTGGGTCACACAGTATCAGTTGACCTGGAGACTTAGATTAACTACACGGGCAATCAATTAATCAACTGTGTCTATGTGATGATGCAGCCCCAAGTAAAAACCCTGAACACAGAGGCTCAGATGAGCTTCCCTGGCTGGCAATACACCATACATATTATCAAAAACCAACATCCTGACTCTGCCGGAAGAGAGCAAAAGAAGATCCAAGTCTGGTAATTCCTTGGACTCTGTCCTATGCACTTATTTCCTGGTTGACTAAAATGTATCTTTTTCTTGTAATGAAGTATAATGAAGAGTATAGTAGCTTTTAGTGTATCTGTGAGTCCTTCTTTATCAAAAGTGAGGGTGATTTGGGGAAACTTTCAGACTTGTAATTGGTGTCAAAAATTAAGGCAGTCTTGTGAGAAATGTGTTGCCTCTACCTCAGCAGTTGGCTTAATTAAGTTCATGCTGAGACTCTGTATTTTTTTCATTTGTTTGAAGCATGTTCATATCTGCTCATTGAAGCATTTTGTGATGGCTCCTTTAAAATCCTTGTCAGATAAATCTGTATCATCCTGCTGTTGGTATTTATTAATGGTCTTTTCTCATTCAAGTTAAGATTTTCTGGTACTTCCTATAAGTAGTTTCAATTGAACACGAACCTTTTGGGTATTATGTTCGGGACCACCAGCTCTTATTTAAATGTGTTTTAGAAGGTCACTTCTGACACTGCTCAAGCAGGGAAGAAGGGCATCACTTTATTAATGCCAGGTCAAGATGAAAGTCCAAGTTTCAATCTTGTCATACATTGAACCCTCTGGAAATAAGGGCTTTCCATTACTGTTAGAAGGGCGGTGCATCTCAGGTTTCCCATGATGCCTCTGCTGATAAAGTCTTAATATGAGGGAATGGGGGCCTCATTACTGCTCTACACATAATCTCCCCTGACACTGCAGGGCTTTGGTCTTCTTGCTCCTTTGATGGTAAAGTCCTGACTCTTCCCTAGGCATCCTCTGACACCATGGGGGTGCGGGTAAACACTATCACTCAGCAGGACTGAAAGTCCAGGCTCCCCACTTGGTCTTTTATGACACCAGCTCATAAGGGGGCATGGGTAACTTCATCACAGAAATCTAGGTTCACAACTTGGCCTTTGCTGGCAGGGATAGGTTAGGGATGCAGGTTTTTCTGGGGCATTTGGCAGGAGTAGGGCATTTATTGTCTAAAAGTTTTCTATCTTTCCAGGTTGCCCCTTTTCTGGTACTTTTCCCTAAAGAGAACATCCTTTCCTTGGGGTTTCTTTTTCCCCACCCATTGATGTTTTCATGTTTCTAGAGATTACATCATCAAGGTTTTTGACATATAAGGTCATAGAAAAGGAAAAAGAAAAGGAAAATAGAAAACAACAACAAAAGTAACAAAAATGTAGGACTTATGGCTGTGTTTTGCTCATGCCCTGTGTTCCCCAGCCTGTCTGCCACCTTCTACACATCTTTTACAGGCTCATGTTTGTTTCATATATAATGTCCAGCGTTTTAGCTGAATTCTGAGTTTTAGCAGGAGGAAGAGAGAAAAGTATGGCTAAACCCTTTTATATATTTCTTTATTAATTGTCTCACAACCACACTTACAGAAAAAAAAAACTGAATCTCTGTGATATTACCTTATTTGAAAATTACACACTGGTAGAAAATTGACTGAGCTGGTGCAGCAATTTATCCACTTGATTCTATGGGGTTTTAATTGAAGAGATTACAAAAGTACAAAATGAATATAAATAGTGTACATATCACTGTCTCCTACACTTGTCTTACTATTTTGAATTTATATTATGCCATCTATTAGATTATCATACTCAAATCCAAAGATTTGGACTCAAAAATGTAGCTGTAAAAAACATGCAAGGAATGGAGTTAATTAGGGCTACCCAATGAGTATAACAGAAATATCTAGTCTATAAGTGAAAGAAATATTCTTTTAAAACATATTTAAAAGTAAAATTATTTCAAATACATTTATGGAGCACCTATTCTTTTCACAAACCCAGGCCAATAAAATGTGTGTATAAAGTACTATAACGAAGGCCACATCTTCCTCAATAGTAGATGGTGAAATCTCTGGGGCTGTGGACCAAAAGTTCAGTAACCATAAATGGCTCTTTTTGGTACTGCCACAGCATTCATTCACTCTGTTATCTTTACAAGCACTATCCTGAGCGCCTTTCAAAAACACGAACTATGTTTATTTCATATTTTAATCTTTAGGGCCTCACATTCCCATAAATAAAATACATAATTACAACTTGTTTACTTGATAAAAAAATGCCTGGGGAGAATTTCACATTATATTAGCAGTGTAATTCAGAAATGGTGCTTGGTGAAGTGGTATGGTAATAGAAAAAGATATGTTTTAAAAAATATCAAATTCCACTAATTTACATTTAAATGTGTCTAGGGAACTAGAATTCTGTATTTTTGAAGGACTCCTCAGATTAGTGTAGGGTCTGATCCATTTTCGCTCTTAGGTAAGTTTCTTCATTTTACAGATAATCCATTAGTGTTAAATTGTGTGCTCAACAACTCAGACAGTTGATAAAAGCACAGATGGTGTTAAGACTCAGATTCCAGTGTTCTTCAACCACAGGCTTTTCAAACTCCTGGGTGAAGCCTTGATAGGAAAAAAAATCTACCCCTCTCCCATCCCAAATGATTACATATTTCTTCTATTGGAGAGCATACAAATACTTGTCCTTCAAAATTCAGAATACCATTTTAATCATGAAAGAAAGTGAATTATATGGAGAATTAGGAAACATGGGGAAAAACAGAGTGGTTTTTCACTAATAAAATAATTCTTACGTTGAGCTCACTGGGATTTAAAAAATCACTCTACACAATCAACTTTGTGTTCAATATGATATGATTTCTGTATTTATAAAAGAACTTGGTCACCATCTAATTACGGTAAAATATATTTTGCTCTCCACAAAGCTGTTCTTTTCACTAAAAAGAAATAGGATGGAAATTTTCAAGTATTATCTTTAGTGGAAAATAATTTTTAAATGCAAATGGGAAAAACGTTAGGCATTATGAGCTAGTGATCTGTTAGGCATTATGAACTAGTGATGGTGGAGATATTTTTAAGTTCTACTGGATTGGATATCAGAGCTAAAAATATTTAACTGCATGTATAACACAGGCATGCTAATTTCTAGGATGCAACCTCCCTGAATTTATCAATCATCAATCATTTAATTTCAAAAAGAAAACATATTTCCCTACAGCAGTGGTTCTCTTCTCAAGCTTTGGTACACATTAGCATCACCTGGGGTCTTTTAAAAGCCCAATCCAGGTTGCATCCTATATTGCCAGATATAAAGCAATATATCTAGGGATGGAATGCAGGCATCCATCTTTTTAGTAATCCCCATGACTTGTAAATGAAGCAAAGTTTGGGAATCAGTGTTTCTTTACATTGGTGTTAAATACACTATTTAAGAGTAAAAGAAAAGATTTTTTTCTTTTTCTTTTTTTCTAATTTTTTGGCCACGCTATGCAGCATGTGGGATCTTAGTTCCCCAACCATGGGAACCCATGCCTCTGCGTTGGAAATGCAGAGTCTTAACCACTGGACCGCCAGGGAAGTTCCCAAAATAGATTTAAAGATATAAATATATGTAACATTTTAGTTAAATAAAATGTTCCAGTCAATGTTTATCAAATTTCAAGATTTTTTAAAAAAGAAGTTTTTGTTGTTCAAATTGACTTAATTTTTCACTAATTAAGTTACAACCAATTGTTACAGAGCTGTGCTGAACTGAGTTTTAGAAATGTGGTCTCTGAATGCTCTTTTTTTTTTTTTTTTTTTTTTTATGGAACGCTTCACGAATTTGCGTGTCATCCTTGCGCAGGGGCCATGCTAATCTTCTCTGTATCGTTCCAATTTTTAGTATATGTGCTGCCGAAGCGAGCACTCTGAATGCTCTTATTAGCTGACCTACTATTCAAAACTTCACAGGAAATATTTATAAAGCATGGTTTTAGATAACAAAGAAGCATTTTTTTCTTTATGCTTAAAAAAGGCTTCAGCATATTAGAAGACATTTTAAAGTAAATTTTAAATGGAAATAATCCTTATGCTACTGAGCTTCATGTTTGATTTCAAATAATAGTTTAAGAACAAGTCAATCTTGCTCTTAAAAAAAATCTATATTGTGTTGATTAGTGTATTGACTCATGAAAGAACATTAAAAATGCTGTTACTTAAAGGAGAAACATTAAAGTGATATTCCCTAAACAAGACTTAGCTGAAAAGTGAACAGTTATTTCATTTGGTATGTGTTCTTTGCATCAGCATCTACCAAAGTGTTCCATTTGGTATCAGTCTGCAGGACGGTTTCCCTTGTCAGGAAGGGATGTTAAAGCCTGCTCTAGAAGATTCCAATTAGCATTATCATAATCTTCCAAAAGGAAGGAAAGACTTTCAATAAGGAGAACTATTAAGTTTGCAGGAGGTTTTGTAAGACACTCAAAAACATGCACCTATAGACAAGGAGAAAGATAAATGGAATCAGTAGTGGATTTTCTATAAGATAAAATGTTTAAAAAATGAAGTAGTTTAAGAAAAATAAATAAATGTCCATTTCTAGAAGCCACTCTGACTAAAACAGGTTGGGTTTTGGCTTGTGTGAGGAAGAACTGAAACAACACGATTATAACAGCTGAAAACCAAGATTTTCAATGTTCTGCTATGATAATTATGGAGTTTGTTGCTTCATGTTTTGCTTACATTTTTAAAATTTTATTTTCATTGGGTGATGATAAAGCAACCTTTGTGACCCTCAAAAAATATCTGCTTTACTCTGAAGTCAGTTTTACAACATTTGTACAGAAAGTAAAGATGAATGAGTCCATGACAGCTCCGAAGCTCTCATCGTTAATGTGCTTTGTGTTCAAATTGTTTGAATTTGTGAATCTCTCTACTCTTCCTGGAAACCCTGAGTGGACTGATTTATGACTGACAAGAGATGACTGAATGGGCTTCCTTTAAAGAAAACTATCAATATGGGGGAAAGGGGAGGGGTTATAACATAAAATAAACTTGGGAATATACAAAAGTATCTTGAAAAAGAGTGAAAGAATATTTGAAAAGAGATAAGAGGTAATGTGTTGAGACCCAAGAAGGAATTTCTGCAATTTAGTCTCGTAAGATATAAGGAAATGCGTTAGGTAAGTTTACCCAATGCTTTTACACTTTCAAGGATCTTTTAATATTACCAAGAGGTTTTAAGAACCTTGACTATAAAAAGAGTTAGCAATCTTATTTTCTATTTTGGTGATTATATTTGGTGATTACTATTTGGTGATTATTTTGGTAGATGGAAAAATGAGCAAGCAGGCTCTGACCAAACTCTGAATCTCAGCCTCCAGAACTGTGAGAAATAAACTTATTTTGTTCATAAGCCACCAGTTTTATGATATTTTTGTTACAGCAGCCCAAATGGACTAAGGCAGCCCTGACCTCATGTTGCTTAGAACATTTACTTTAGAAAAACTGCAATTGTAAATTCTGTCTCTGACCCTTTGAGATGTAAATCTTATCCCAGCCTCTGGACAGTTTTACAACTCAGGAATGTCTTTCTCAAGGACCTGGGAGCCATCCCTTTAAAATATAGCCATTAAGAAAGATAGAGCCCTTCTCTCTCATTCTCTGTGGGAAGATAAAAGCCTAACTATAACCAGTTAGCAAACACAGATGGCCTCTTGACATTGCTAACCTCTCCCCTGAACTGTCCTCCAGTACTTTTCCACCAGTTCATCCCAGTGTTTAAAAATGCTCCCACCTTTTGTCAAAGCAGAATTAAGGTCCATCTTTCTCTCCTATTGTAATAGTTTTGAAGAAAAGTGTCCTTGCCTTTTTAATTTGTCTGTTGCGAGTTTTTTCTTTGATAACATGGGCTGACTAACCTGGACTATTGGTGTGTGCTCTAAACGCCATCATAAGTGTTATTTTGGTGGAGAGGCAGAAGGAGATTACACACAAAGTAGAGCAGGAGAAGGAACGGGGCCACAGACGCAGAGATTGGAGTGACACAGGCGTAGTCAGGAAGGGCTGGCAGCAAACTGAATCTGGGGGACGCAAGGAGGTATTCTCCCCCAGAGCATCCAGAGGGGAGGGGGTCCTACTGACACCTTGATTTTGTCCCTCTGGCCTCCAGAACTGTGAGAGAATTAATTTCTGTAGTTTTAAGCCACCAAGTATGGTAATTTGTTATAGCAGCCCTAGGACATTAATAGAGTGGATCAGAAATCATCTGTGTTTAAATGTATCTTCTTAAAATTATAATAATTAAACTATTGTAAAAATGTTAATTCCATTCGAAACATTTTAGATGGAGACCACTCTTTAATTAAAGCAATGCCATAGAGTACCATATGTTGACAACTGTGCACTGTTTTCATACGAAAAAGCAGTAGTAAAGGAAAGCAATCATATTTTGTTTTAGTAGAAAATGTGAAGTAACTTTTTTTCTAAGTACTATTGTTAAAATGATAGAACTAGGATAAGCCACTTAAGCACCTGTTTTTAAGGAAGATGCTGTTTAAATAGATTAATTCAGCCAGAGCCCTGGAGATACTAATGCAATTCACCAATTCAGGATAAACAGCTTCAGTATGGATTTTTGATAAGAAAACAGCTGCTTCTAGATAGAAGTAGTAGTAGCTAAAGTCTGAAGGCCATGAAATGTGTCTGTTCTGGAAGATATGATATGCAAGGAACAGATGGTTAGCAAAAATAATTCAAAACCACTCTACAGTCACTTCTTTGGGCAAAAACAATGTGCTGAACTATGTTTACAAGGTTACTTGGAACTTTAAGCATACAAACAATTTCTATTTCCATTCCAAGCTTGCTTTCAACATGCAGTTTCAAAACAAAACACAAGTTTTAATCATTTAAGTGTTAGTTCTCTAAAATCAATATAGGCAGAGGTATGACATGCATTATATATGAGCATTATATGTGCAATCATATGTGCAATCACGATTAAATATATCTAGGTCTCCAATGTAAATTTTGTTGAGGTTAAAATGATGTCCACTTACACCTCACATGTAGGTAAGTGAATATGTAAAACTAATGACAATGTTGACAACAATCAACAATGAATAAATGAAACTAACTTTTGCATAGCATTTTAGAGTTGATAAATATTTTTTCTAATCCTTCATCTAATTTTATTTAATTTTATATATAAAAATCTGAAATCACTCCATCAATTAAGAAAATAAAATACTAGCCCTATAATTTTACAATACTACTCGATACTTTTAAAAGTTTTACATATCCCTTGTTAATTACTCTAATTTTTCTTTCTCTTCTTGAAAAGAGATATAAAAATTGACAAATTTCTTTCCTTTTACTTCAAATTTTCCTACATATTATTTTTATGAAGAATTCCTTTTTTCCTGCCTCATGGAAGGATATATATCTTTGCCTGTATTTACCCATGGCCACGAGCCTTTATAACATGATTCATAATCCCCTTTCTTTGGTTAATTAATATTTCCTTTTCACTGTTTCATTCTCTTTGGTGTGAATATGGGTCTTGCGACTTTTCTAATCAAACATTTACCAGACTCTGTATTTTCCTCAGTCCTCCACTCCAAGTTTCTTCTTCTCATAATCAAATTTCTTGGAAAAAAAATGTATTTGTTGTTTCTACTTTCTTTCCACTCAATTATTCTTAAGCTCATGTTCAGCTACACATCATGAATACCTATGTATTTGACATATGTTCTCAGTCCAAAACATTTCATGTCAAGTAACTATTGTTGACAGTGGCCAAGAAGATGTCAGCATGAGTTTTCTGCTCTAGATCCTATGGAGGCTCTCAAATCTCCTCTGGCAACTTTCGTGTTACCATTCTCTAACCAAGATTATAAGTGTTATAGTTTCTAACCCTATAAAGCAGACATCGCCATCAGTCACTAATATATTATTCTGACCCTGGCTTCCAAGTTTCAGTCATGCTTCCCTGAATAGTAGATTCTGTGCCTTGAAAACCACTACAATTCTGCCTACCTACCAATAGTACCCTGTCCTCTGAAGTCAGCCTGCCATCATTAGTCAGGTATGACGCCAAAGGAGGCATATAGATTTCGCCTTCTTATGTGCTATAAATCAATAGTCAAATTGCCTGCCTAACACCAGATAGCTATTCAGCTATTGCGAGATTTAGTAACTTTCTGGATATTTTATATGAGCTTGGATAGGGCCTTGTAACTCTTGTGTACATCTTTCCTCCCAAAATTTTTAAACATGTATTTGTATTTCATAGTCAACAGTTAGAATAACAGTTTCCTGAACCAAAAATCCAACAGAGAAGCACACATCTAGGTATGGATACTGAACTATTAAAAGGAAGCTATGGATAAACATAATTAGGGACTTAGGTACTTCAGCTGTTACTGCTTTCTGTACCACAGTGCTTGGCAACATTTAATAGCAGTTCATTGTTCATTTGTTTATTTCTTTTCTAACACTTAGGAGAATTTTTAGGAAAATGTTTACACTTTGTATTTCAGAATCAACAATTAAATTTAAGCCATCAGTCTTCCTAGGGCAATGCTTATTAACTCATTGAAAGAAGCCATCCCATGAATGGAGTCTAACTAACTGCTGGGAAAGTGTCAAGGGCGCTCTTCACTGTACAATTTCTCTTTCAAACAAACACAAGCAGTGTCAGGCCTACAATAGGCCCATTGTTACAATCAACAGAACTATAAATTGTATGTTAGCAAACAGGCATCTCGTTGCCCCCATTATATATCCATCTTCTTCTCTCTTATTCCATTATCCCTGGGGGTACAATGAAATTAAGAATAATCCTGAAATGTTACCTTATTCACCTCAAAGTCTGAGCCTGAAGAAGAGGAAGACATGCCCCAGGTCTGTAAACCAGAACATTTCACCCCAACTTCATCACCTTTGACTGTAGTGATTAGTTCAGAGTCATGCACAGAGTACAAATCAGAGCTACAAGGCCCCCCTCCATTGCTTTTTTTGTAACACTGGGAAAAAATATTCTTTCTCTCTTAGGTTAACCTGGTAGGATAAAACTCTCATGATGCTGATAGTTATCTTTGTCACAAATTTGGAGAAAACTGGCCAAGATGAAAGCCATAACAAAGAAAAGAAGATTCCTGAGGATTACAATCTGCTCTTCTGCTCTAGGCTCATTCTGCCTAAAATGAAAATCTGGCCATAGTCCTTCCCTTAAAAAAAAATGACTTCATTTAAGTATAAATGCAATATTTTTAATATTAAAAATAAACTTTCATCATGTGACAAATAACTAAATTGCCAACCTCATTTCTACCCTTTTCCCCTCTATTTTATAACCTGGCAGTCCCTGACCATGACAGGCTTTTCCCTGGCTAAGGCCTACTTATCCTTCTAGGTTTAGCTGAAGTGTTCACTTCCCCAGAAGCTCTTCCTCACTGCTTCTCATCAACACACCAAGCTTTATTTTTCTTCTTTGCACCAACACCACCCCAGGACATACCTGTGTCCTATATATATTGGTATCAGATGTTAAAATCTCTCTTCCCAGACAGACTGTGAGTTCCATAAGGACACAGTCTTCATCATTTTATATCTCTTCTGTCTATTCCTGAGTAAAGCTACTGTTTGTGATCATGGCAAATTCCTTCAGTGCCTTCTGCCTTGTTCCAAACGCTACTTTTTCATCTTGAGATAGATTTTTACTTGGAATGAATTTAGAATTGGACTGGAATAGAATAGGCAGAACATGACCTCAGGCATCCTGGGGTTCATATTTTAGTCCCTACCCCAGAGAGGGAGTAATGCACAAGTCAGGGACAAGTGTTGAACCACCTCCCAAGGCATTTAGACTTTCAGGAAACATTTACTTCTATATATGGGTCTTAGCAAATTAGATATGTCAGCTGAGACATTGACATAACTCCCAAACCTAAACACCTACAAATTTTCATCATTTAGTCATCTGACGACGGAAGAAAAGGGTGATTTACTGTGAGGGCAGTTTGCCCAGCAAACAGCATCACTTATAAAATGCATTAACAGATCCACTATACTTAGGTATTAAAATGGTACATGTGGCAGCTGCAATTGATTCCTGAGAAATATGTCACTGTATTGACTTGTATTCACTCTTCTTCGATTTTGTACCAGGATCATCTCTGTAAAATTCCATTACTCAAATTTATGTATCATTCTCTCTCACTAACAATATTATTAGACATGCCTAGACTTTATTGTGGATGTGAGATGAAGTTCTAACTAACTCCCATTTTATACATGGATATAATACTTTTAAATGAAGTACAATTCAATAAAGGAAGTATATGTTTATTAAAGAATTATTTTAAAAAAACACCTGTGTTTGTTTCTCCAAAAGCATATGGGTGGAATTACAATGCAGAGAGAACAAAGAACATTTTTAAAAGACATGCATTACAAATGTATTCTCCTTTAAAAAAATCTATTTCTTACAGTTTCAACTAACTGGATTCCTCTGCAGCTCTCCACCCTCCTGGGAAGGATTTTCACATCCTAGAATGTTATCATCAAAGCTAGCTTAGAATTTTAAAATGCTGAGAAATTCAAGCATTGTTTTAAAGATTGTTGAACAGATGTAGTTTCTCCTAAGAGACTTTCTTGATGGTAAATACCTTGTATTTCATCTAAAAACTTCAAAATATAAGTATTCATTTTAGCAGAAAGTTAAGACATCAGGAAAGAAAAAAAAATTATCAAGAATGGAAACTAAGGACATGTTGGCACTTATCTGTGGCTTCTCTTACTGCACAATTTGAAATACACTTTAAACTGAAAGACCAATTTTTATTTTAAAAATTTTAAAATCATTATTTTAAAGATCAGTGAATATTTTTCACAGAAACAAGAATACCCAATCGGAAGTAGCATAATATATTGAAAATTGGCATGTATAATACATACTTGGGTTTGAGGGCAATTAAATACTATTTCTAATTACATTATATAGTTGTAGTCCTTTTCTAAAAAAATTAAAATGTTAAATTCTTGGGTATTCAGATGTCATTTCAGACTGGGCATTAATTTGCAATAAAATGTGAATTAATTAAATTGATATTGAATAAAATCTAATTGAATTTTGCCTTGATAAAAGAGACCCCAACAAGACTTGAACAGTCAGGACAAACTTTCTAGATAAGTAAGATTCCAGCTGATTTTTGTCATTCTGTGCAGAGTAGGTTATACCTGAAGTGTCTGTAAAGCAAACTTTAAAAGGAAAATTGAAAATAGATATTGAGTATCATAATGAAGAAATTTGAAGCCACACAATAGTAATAAGAAATGTTTAGCCTGTACAAAGAAGACTCTATGGTAATAAATTATTTCACTTCAATACTTTTAAAAAGTAACACTATCTAAAATTTTAAGTGGCTACCATCGGAGAGCAAAAGTGATCTGATCACCTTAGGAAGATCACCCATCAATGTTCAGGGTATTATATAAGTGGAATTCAAATATTGGATGGGTAGGACATATTATTTGATTTCTAATATATTCATCCAACTTTGAAAGATTGTGATGCTATGAGGAGATTTCAGAGTCTGTCTGCCAAATAACCCAAAATACCATCTATCTCATAGCTTGGGTTTTCCCTTGCATTAATTTATACAATATAAAATCTCAATACTTAAAGATTTATCTAGAATAACAAGCAACCTCCCTTAAGAATGAAAATAACTATCACTTGTTGAACATCAGCATGGATTAGTTCAAGCTAGTTGTTTTCCTTCTTAAACACTGACATAGTTCAATCTGGTGAATCCATGTTTTTCATAGGAAGTGTGATAGACTTTATGACTATTTACCCATAGTTGGTAACTTTATTGTGATGTCCTTCCCTGTGGATGAATCATACATCCCTACCCTATTAAATTCAGGATTGGCCATATAACTTCCTTTGGCCGGTAAAATGTGAATCTACATGATGTATGCCACTTCTGAGCAGAAGCTTTAGAAGCCAACGTGCCATTCATCTCTGTCTCTTCTCTGCCTGCGACTACTATGACTGTTCAAGTGAGAAACTATTCCGTCAGCCTGGGTCTCTGATGAGTAAGGAGCAGAGGGCAGCTGACTTGCAGTACACATGCAGGGCAAAGGCTAAATCAATGTATGCAGTTGTAGAGCTCTAAGCTCCTAGGTCATTTGTTACCTTGTCTCTTCTGGCTGATATGAACAACTGGAGTTGGTAAAAGACTATTCTGAGCATTATGCATTTTCAGAAGCAGACTATGTCCCTGGCTGGGGAGAAAAAATGATGGGGTCAAAGTTGGGGTATGGTTACATATGAACCTAAGGAAAGCCATTTAAAAAAGCCAAGTGTAAGCTTATTATAATTCTAAATATGTTTAGGGCCAGGCCTACAGCCAAGAAAAGGATAACATCCTTTCCCTCCAACTTCTATACGTTGAGCTTCATGACCTTTTGCTTCCAAACCCAGAGCAAAGGTTAATACTATAGTGATACCATGTACTTCTATTATGAGTTACATAAGCCTTAAGGACTTAAAGTAGGAATGAAATGCTGAGATGGTATTTTCTTGTATGAAAACTTTAAGACAAACTATAATTAGATAACCACCCAGTGAGGAACAAGAGGATAGGGAAAAACATTAGGCTAGAAAGATATCCTAATGTGCTTCGGTGGATAAATTTACCCATTGCCTACAGCAAGACTATCCATAGCCTAAAATAATCTTGCAAGTGAGCAATTTTTGATTTACAGCTAAATTAAGGCTCACTGCTTTACTCAACGAGTTATATGTAGAAACACAGAAATCATGGAATGTTATTTTATGTATACTGAGATTGAAGTGTAAAAGGGCGATGAAAATTACTAAAATCAATATGGAACTCTTCACAAATTCCAGGGAAACCCTAGTATGGCTTATGACAGGGTTCTGGTATTTGCCCTATTCTGCTCAAACAAACAAACAAACAAACTGCCAATGATTAATAGGAAATCATAAAAGACAATTTTAGTCCACGATGTAATCAGAATCCAAAAAGAGCTCAAGGAGTGCAACAGTGACAGAAATATCCAAACAAAGTTAAATCCAGCATTTACTTCAAAAAAGTGTGTGTGTGTGTGAGAGAGAGAGAGAGAGAGAGAGAGAGAGAGAGAAAGAGAAAGAGAAAGAGAGGGGATCTGACTGGCCAGCAGGTTACGCAAAACATACTTAGAAAATTTTGCTCACAACTCAATGTGTATGAACAGTATGACATAACTGCTTAAATCCAGCATTTACTCCAAAAAAGTGTGTGTGTGTGAGAGAGAGAGAGAGAGAGAGAGAGAGAGAGAGAGAAAGAGAAAGAGAAAGAGAGGGGATCTGACTGGCCAGCAGGTTACGCAAAACATACTTAGAAAATTTTGCTCACAACTCAATGTGTATGAACAGTATGACATAACTGCCAAAAAATTAATGGATTTTTAGTCTGCATTTACGTCTGGAATAAAGGAGGTAATTATTTTATTTTATTTTACACTAATAAAACCACAGTTACAGAACTGTGTTCTATTCAGTTCTGAATTCCACTGACAAACCACAATTACCCCTGAAGGATTATAAGAATGGTTAATGGTTTATAAATAAAGGATAATCTAAGAGAGTTGGAATATTAAATTCGCTAGTACAAATGCATGGCAGATGTGATAGTTTGCAAACACCTGAAGGCTGCCCTGTGGAAGAGGGAGTAGACGTTTGCACTAGTACAGAGAAGGAGACTAAGGCTACTGGACAGAAGTTACATATATTTTAGCACACAGCAACATCATGCTATTTTTACAGAAAAGTGAGGAATAAATAAAATTTTAAAATAAATAAGAGTCATCTTATAATTAGAGCCATTCAAACTCATACTCTTCAGCTTCATGATATACTAAACTTCCCATATCTAGAACTTGAAGTTAAATAATCAATACTAAACTGTATGAAGTGAGGATTCTTCATCAGGGAGGTTTGACAAACCGGTCACTAAAGAATCCATTAGTTTTAAAAGGTTGAGGCACGTCTCTACGCTTCAATGGTGTTTGGGGAAATTTATCTTGTTATTCTATGTGTGTTATCTTGCATAGCCAGTGCGACACATTTGGTCAACCTTCCTGGGATGATGCTTGTTCAGAGTTCACACAACACAGCTACCTGACAATCCGACATAACACCACACATTTGTTTTGCTGCCAATTAACTTCAAGATCTTTCCACTAACACTTTGTCAACTCCTTAAATGCAGCGCTGACTTTTGCCAATGGAAGGGTGATTTCTTCTTCACAGCTAGCTGTTAAGAGATTATGCTAGCAAGATAACAAAAATTAAATGAGACTCTCAGTGACAGGCCATTTAGCCGCATAGCAGATGCTATGTGCACGCTATAAAAGAATGCAGGAGGTCGAAGGGACATTGGTTAAATCAAAGGTAATATATCTTTTACAAACAGCTTTAATAATTGTTATGAGTCATCTGGCTATGCTCCACAAAATGTGCAGTTATCAATGTACACAGAATCTTGAATTATCATAATAGTAATGAAAAAATATTTTTTTATAAAAAGTCAGAGATACAGAAATACTATTGTTAGTATGACAGCCTAGAATACTGTATTTAAAATTAGAATCTTGCTGAAATATAGATAGCAAATATTAACAGTGAGTGAAGGTGTCCTGTATGGAGTTCAACTCACTCTAAATAAAAATATTATGTTTGGGCTCTAGAGCCTTCTATAATTCCCTAATGAAAAAAGCAAATGACGATGTATATAATTCACTGTCAGCATTTAGCAGAATTTAAGACATACAGAATTAGTTATCAATATCATATTTCATATACATATACAAAACTCACAATGACAATGTCACTTCATGTGTCTAAATTTATTCATTGCCTACATGTGTATTCAATTTTGATCACAAGGGCCTTATTGCAACCTCGAGATCATAGCAAGCCACTCCCTAAGTTAATATAAGCTATGACATACAGGTGAGGAATTTCCTTATGTAATAATAACACTTGTTCATGAAAGAGCTTGGTATGCAGTGCAAGAATCATGCACTTTTGTCTGAGCTTGATTTCTTTTTGTGTGTGTGCGCGGCATGTGGGATCTTAGTTCTCCGACCAAGGCTCGAACCCAGGCACCCTGCAATGGAAGCTCGGAGTCCTAATGACTGCACTGCCAGGGAATTCCCTGAACTTGAATTTTTGATTTACCACAAATTAGATATGTTGGACAAGTAACTTAACATGTGTTAGACCTGGTTTTCTTATCTGTAAAATAAAAACAAAATACTGTCATCATATTAGTACTCTGTAGGATTACTTTAAATAATAAAGGGCATAAGGTCTAAACTGTGTCTAAGTGGTCCATATACTTTCTATTAAACCCATTAAATAATGAACTTGGAAAATATAGGAAATTTTTACCATGATTTCTTAGAGAAAGTGGTCAAACTAAATGTCTCATAATGCTACATTTTAATTAGATAAATAAATCATAACACCAGTCTCTATATTTCTTTCATCTTCAGTGAACTAGAAAGTGTAGTCTTCTCATATGCAAGTCAGCAGAGGCTAAGTTTTCCCAGCATAACAAACATTGCCAAGCTATTGTTAGGTTTCAACAACAAAGGCTTATTTCTTGCTCATATGACACATCCGCCTTGGAGTGGGTGGGGCTCTACTGCCCACTGTCCTATTTCAGTGACACAAGCTGCCAGAGTCTTCACCATTTGGATCATCATCAACTGCTCTGGCTGAAGAATCAAACCTAAGAAACTGTGCCTGGTTCTCAAAGGCTTCCTCTAAGAAAGGAATGACAAGGATTGTTTCCTCTCACATTTCCTTTATCTCAAGTCGCATGGCATATCTAAGGATGCTGCAAGGTCAATTTTCTCATGTGCCCATAAGGATGAGAATCAACTATATTTGCTGAAGAGCATAACTGACAACTTTATATTCTATATCAATGTCATTAGGCTATCTGGAAATGTTGCTGTATGCTTTAAATATCTAATTTTAAAGATTTTATGACAAAGTAAAATTTTCATAGGTTATACCTTGACTTTGTGTTAATTTCTAATGCTCTATAAATAGATTATCTGCATGAATCCAAAAGGCCAGGTTAAAATTCATATATTGTTGTCTTCATTTATCAGTGAAATAAGTAACAAAGCAGTTCATGCAAAAGACAGCAAAATTAACTAACGCTGCACCCATATAAAGAGTTCACTCATTTTCTTTATCAAAATGATTACATTTAATAATAAATAGGACATTCTCTGAAAATGAATGAGTAGAACTACTTGTTAGTTTGTCATAAGGGGATACTGTTGAAAAATTAAATGTATACAACAAAGGAATATTTAACACACAAAGTACTGAGTATACTACATTAGAAGATTTTAACAAAATTTATGAGGCCATTGTGAGGTAATTGTAGAAGGTATGAACACACTGAGTGTTGGTAGCCTTTGTCACAGCTTCCTAGAATTTGGTTGAAATAAATAACTATTTTTATCAAAATGACCCAGAAGTCATTAGAAAAGTCATTACACAGATTCTTATAAAACTGACCATACAGTAGCAAGTAAAAATTCTCTGAATACTCAGTATTATATACTAATCTCTCTTCATCATAGTCTGTATTTATATGAGAAAACAAACAACACTTAATGAAGTCATCATTTATTTTATTTTTATGATGCTGAATCAAAGCCTTGAATGATTTGTTTCAGACTAAACTGGATAGGTGACCAAATTATGAGTTCTAATAAATATACAGACTATGATAGCTTTAGAACAAACACATACACATATTGAGAGATAATTCTTCATAACAAATACATTTAAACTGATAGAAAAAGCATCATATTTTTGTGTTCTGATGTTTCTATATAATCTATCATGTTATTGGGAGGAGAAATACATGGCAATTGTTCATGCTATTATTCAGATTTGAGTGATAGAAAAGAAGACCAAAAAAAAAATAAAGCCCACAAAATGCTTTGGTAAAAAAAAACAGTACAATATAACATAGTGGTAAGGTATTTTTTTTCTTAGAATTTTTTTTAGAATATGCTTACTGAAAAGATGAATGGTGCTATACTTATTGTGACATTCCAAGAGGTGGTGAATGAGGTAGGTTGAACCAAAACCTTGGCAATGTTTGGCCAAACATATATTTTGTTATCTCATTCATCAATCAATCAATATATATTGTGATATATAATGTGTCTACTAAATATGGCATACTTTACTAGTTTCTGTGCAATGATAAAAAGAAATATGATGTTCTCTGCCCTCAGGAAACATCAAACTTCTTTTAGATAGTTAGGATGATGGCACTGATCTAGGTACGGAAATACATCAGGCAAACTGGAACAGGTATAAGGGATTTGGAGGAAGGCCTTTTGGGATCTAAATCAGGAATTGTTACATAAAACAGCTGCTTGGCATTCTACAACCATCTTATTTCAGATGATATTAAAAAAGTAATTAAAGTACAAAATAAAATTTGGTTATGGCAAAGGTGATATTCATAATATATATTAAATATGACACAGCCAGGCATTGATAAATCAGAGTGGAAACAGTGAACAACCAGAACAAGCAGCAGCGAAAACCGAGATTGTTTTGCTGTATCAGTCTTGAAGCAGACTACTGTCTCTGGTGCTGAGGATATCTATAAATCACAGTAGAGCCAATGGACAGATTAACACAATAAACTCAAACATATTCTATATTGAGAGAGTCACAATTGAGACTTGATATTATAAAAAGCTTATTTTCTTGACCTTACTCTTATATTCCAATTATCAAATGGTAGAAAATTACTGTGTAATAAGTATAAGCATATGACGGCCAAAACACTTTACTCATGAGAAGCCAATATTATATGTGATAGCTAATTTAGAATGAGAATTTTATATCTACTTCCTCTAATCTAAATAAAGTTACTGAATGACAAATGAGGTAGCTGAAGTTTTAAGAGGTTAAGTGATCAAAAAGCTTGTTACTGATAAAGCTTGTTTATCAGATGTTCCCCAGTTTAGTTTGGACACAATTATGGGGACAGTGGGTTGACTGTGTCAAAGTTCACTTAACAATATATATATTGCCTTTCCCTGCTAATATATAAGACTGTAGAACTTCAGATAGCAAGAGCAAAACATATATTTCCATCTAAGATTATACGGTGAGAATATGATATTTTTAGTTGCTGTGTCTGAAAAGCCAACTGTGCCTGACATTATGTCTATTCACCAATATTCTGGATCTTCTTCTAGGCATATGGTAAAATGGCATTTCTCTGTTTCTTTTGGAATTAGGCTTGGCCATAAACTGTGATCATAAGTAATGGGAGCTGCTTTTCAGCAGTTCTTATAAGAGCCAGTGACAATTTACAGCACTTTTTCCATGGCCTCCATGACCAAATCACTTCAGATGGTGACACCTCCTTCAGCCTGAATCCAGCAGAGAGGACAATGCAGTGCAAAGACTCCAGCTAGCTAACCTGTGTGGACATGTAGATGAGTAAGAAATGAACTTTGTTTTTAGCTGAGATTTTAGGGGTGTTTATTACTATTGCTGCGTTACCAAGCTGATCTTGACTTATACAGAAATGGAAGCCAAAATGGAGGGGACAATCTGTGCTGAAGAAAGCAAAAGCGTAAATTTGTGACACCGACTTAGCAGATCATGGCTGCGTCAAGGTCACTTTATCAGAGGCTGGAATGATGACCATCACATTAACCAATGGGGAAACAGCTGGCAAAACGGCTACCTGTGGTAACTGGGGATGAAGATCACGTACCCAATAAACTCACAGTGCCAGGGACGATGCCAGAAAACAGAATGTTAGTTCTGATGAAAATGGCTGTTTCTGGCAAGGTATGGCAAGATATTACCCTCTGTCACAGTGACACGTTGCTCCAGATGGAGGCTGCACTGTTAGCCCAAGTCCTGGAGGGGGCAGACATCGAGAGGACTCCAGAGCTGACTCGCCATGGACAAGTGGTGTGAGAAAAAAATAAACTGTAATGTCATACTCCAAAGAGAATTTTTGATTGTGCATTTTTTAGCTAATTACCTAGATTGTGTGTCTGATACACTGCATGAAATTTAGAAGAGAATTAGTGAGTTTGAAAGCAAAAATAAAAGGGAATAAATAGCAAAACAATGAATCAGGTAGAGTTGAGGCAACTGCTTCTCAACCCCTAATATTAAGAGATAATTTATTTAGTTACAGTGGTCAAGTAAAAGCCAGTCTCATAACATGGATAAAATCTGGTGTGTGGCCTCCATGTTTCTTGTCAAGACCACAGAATAGGTTAACTTGTCTTAGGGAGTATGTCCAACAAAATGTGTAGGACCCAGTAAATACTCTCACTGGACAAGGCACAGATAAAGGAGTTTAACACAATCCCATGATTCAAATGAGAGAGGGAGGAAGGGAAATAGGGTGAAAAAGAAAAGAAAAAGAGCAAATTTGGAAAACAGATCTAGGGAAAACTGGGTGTGGCTGTTGTGTAATAGGGAAGAATAAATCTGACTCCACACTGGATCTGTTTCTTTCACTTTAACCTTTGTATTCTATTGCTTTTGCTACAAGTTAAGAATGTTGCCTAGAGCCTAAAATATACAGGAGCCATTCTTAAGGCTCTGACCTTCAAAGGTATAACAGTTTTCCATTCATATAGAGATTAAAAGTTGCAAAACAGAAAATATTTGTCTTATCCAAGGTTTACAGGAACATCGTGACGTGACCTACGTAGACAGCTGCAAGAACAAAGGATTCTGACACCAAGAAGTTTGCAGCAACCAACTACACCCCTTCCCCTTTTAGTATAAAAGAAGCCTGAATTCTAACTCTGGTAAGATGGTTCTTTGGGACACTAGTCCACCATCTTCTTGCTCTGCTGCCTTTCCAAATAAAGTCACTATTCCTTGCCCTAACAACTCATTTCTTGATTTACTGGCTTGTCGTGAAACGAGCAGTAAGAGCTTGGACTCAGTAACAACTGGTCCATGGAACTGACTGAGCTCAAATGGATAAAAGAGCAGTAAACTTATACATGAGTTGTAATGCCAAAGAAACTATGACTGCGGGCCAAAAAGCATGTGAAATTTAAGATTAAAATCACCTTTGATTCACAATGTTTTCCACCTTGCATTGCTCAAGCATCTCCTGTGGTTGCATGGTTCTCTAAAGCTCTTCTGACTATGTTATTTTTTCATATCTAAGAAGAAAAATGTAGAGCACTTCCTATAGCTATTGTGGAAAAAGAGAGAATCTTTTGTTTCTCTGAGATGCTCCTAGGAAATATATTTCTGGGTTTCATTGACCCAATTTTTCATGTATCTTGAACTGATCTTTATAGCTGGGGGAATGGATTCTTGTGATTTGCTTGCATTAATCAGAGAGCAATTCTGGATCTCAGTATGAGCTCAATCTCATAAACTGTGCAATACTAAGAATGGGAGTGGGAGTTCCTCAAAGAAAAATCAGGATGTTTTAGTGTCAAGGAAAGAGATAGAACACTGAGAGGAGAAACAGGTTTTTATTAAAGTTATAACATGTAAAGTGGACTGTTAGTTAAACTTCAAATGTTTTATTTAGATATACTTATTTTCCCTGGAAAATGTCCTTTTCCCATAAACTGGTAGTTAAATATCATCTGAGGGAGAAACTGTTTTCATGAAAGAAAATTAAGAATAGTCTACATAAAAATAACAAGAAGAAATATATATTTTTTAAAGTTTGTAAGTTTAAAACTTACAAAAGTTAAGTATAAAAGTTAACCCAAATTTATACTACATTTTGCCATTACAGCATTAGAAAGTTTATCCATTTTCAGAGGAAGTGTCAAATGGACAGTATTCTCTAAAAGTAACACCTAGACAATTTCATTACAGGTGGCCTCCACTGCCATTCTTGGTTCATCAAATGAGTATCCTTACATTTAATAGGACATGATCCTGATAAAGATCTATGTGGACCGCATACAATACACCTTAGATTTCCTATACACCAGTGATAACAACATTTTGCTAAAGAGTAAAGAAGTCAGGTCAAAAATTTCTAAAATATTTATGTTCTCTGTAAACCAAGCTCTTTATTTTTTTCTTAAGATTATTTATTACTTGTATCATCATATTACATAGTTACAGCTTAAATAATTAAGTTTCTCATTCATCCCCAAAAGAATTGAGGATAATTCAGAATATCATATGGGAAAAATACCACATTGTTATCTATTTAGTGGTTTTTAAAATTTTTCTGGCAATTTTGGTAAATGGTTGCATAATCCAAATTAAAATAAATTGTGGTTTTAATCATTTAGATGCACCAGTAAAACTGTAAGGACTTCCAGTTTTTTCATTAGGTTCGAATCCTTGATCCAGATCTGGGTAGAAGTTGTCTCTAAGTAATTGGTAACAAAATTTTTCTTTTTATCTATTTAAATATAATATATAAACCAGTTTTTGTTTGGCACTGCTACTGTGAGGGTGCATGTGAGTTCCTTTTTTTCTTTTTTCTGTCTCTATTTTTCTCTATATCTTTCCCTGAATTTTTATCCTACATCCTCTCTTTCACTTTAATCAATGGTATATATATGCCATCATTATTTCTTATTAAACAACATTCATTTGTTTCTGAAAATGTAAAGGTAGAGAATGGATAGATTTGTTTAAAATATAGTTCTCTCAACCAATACGTCTCTCAAATGGCAAGATATGAAAAGAGAAATGCATTCTATTTCGGAATTTTCTGACATTTTTATTTGCAGGGTGTGAAAGGTGTATTTTCCAGGACTTTTTTTTACAGAACAAAATGAATCATACATAATCAAATAAAAAAATAGCTTAGCATTATATGTTAATCTGATCTACTGTTTGACTTTTACTCTTGGTGATAACAGAAAACACATACAACAGAAACATATTTACAAACAAGTTATCCTGACCCAATAAAATTCGCAATATATTTTGTTTCATTTTGTGTTGTGACTGGCATTCTCATTCTGTATGGTTACTCTGTGCACTCTAATTTATACACTTCCACACGTATGTTGTAATTTGTGTTTAAGGAAGAATTTCCTAAATGCCGATGCATTATTCTATTTTGATAAAATAACAGATACAAACTTATTTTTTCCTCAGCTTCAATAAAAATAACCGTCAGATACATTAATTATTTGCATTTTAAATGCAAATTAAAATTTAAAAAAATTCAAGTTAATTTGAATTAAATGTTTGAAAGTAACCTAAATTGCCAGCGCAATTTGTATTGTCTAGAATACACCTGGATTTGAATTTTAGGCTTGTAGATAAAAATACACAAATAACTATGTATTTTACCTAAAATTCAAGGAAATCTCTAAAGAGTTTGCTTGCACCCAGTGTCACTGCTTTCCCAATCACCAGGAAAATGAAATAAGCTGGTGCATTTCCTTACCATCAAGGTACTGAGAATATAGTCTATCAACTTAAAGGTGTCTATGGGTGGTGGTAACAATTTAGAAATCTTTTCCCAGTGCAATCTCTGCCTCATTACTTCTTGTATTTTGTTTAACTCTATGAGGCAAAAAAAGTTTTATTTCTCAAAAACAAAAGCTCTTCTTAAAACTAACAGGCATGCTCATGCACAGGTTTCACTACTTTTGAAAATAGTCCAGTAAAAATAGAATGTGTTAATCAGTCGTTTAGTTCCAAGAGTGAATAAGTGAATACAGTTTTGCTAAAGAGCTAATGTACTAAAAAAATGTTTCGGTTCATTCTTTATCTATACATTGAAATCGGTAAAAGAATACCCTCAATATTATCTAGGATGGGTCATAAAATTTACAGCAAAGTAGGGTCATTCCTCCAGTTAAATATGAATCAGCTAAATACACTGGATACCAATTGGAACAAATAATTAAATATAAAAATTTTCAATCTTAGAGACAGTTTCAGAGATATCATGCAAAAAAACAGATTTGTCCTGTAAATCATTGTTGTCCTAACATTAACACAACTGAACCGGTATGGTAAGAGTCTGGTTTTAAGCCTAAAATGGCAACCCAAATATGAGTTAAGATTAAAATGTCTGATTTTATTAATAGTACTAGCTTTTAAGTAGTAGTTCAAAACCTCTGTACATTGAATATTTCTGACTAATTTTTGACTGATTTACTACAAATTTAGGCATACAATATGTAGCAAACTTTAAAAATATTGATTCATTCAGTTTTTCTGAGATAATGCCCTTCAGATTATTTAGATGTCAAAATTCTTGTTCTTATTTTTAAATTTTTAATTAAATTATGATATAAATACAGTAAAATGCACATAAGCATAAACCCAGAGAATATTCAGAAACCCAAAATACTACAGTAGCCAGCCTATGGAGCAAGGAATCTTGAGTTTTTAACACCAAATGAGACACCCAGACCCTTATCCATCACATCAGCCCTTGCCTCAGCAAAGGCACCATATTCCTGATTTGGAATAGCACAGCTCAACTTTGCCCATTTTTATACTTAATATAAATGGAATCACTTAATATATATATACACATACATACACTATATAGTATGTATACACACTATATATAAATATATATAGTATAGTAGAGTGTATATATATATATACTCTATATAAATATATATATTTATTTCAATATGGTTTCTTTTGTTCAATTTGATGTTTGAGAGATTTATTCTTATCATTCTGGATGGATAGTTTATTCCCTTTGCTTTATAGAATTCCATGGTGTAAATATACCACAATTTTTTACTCTATCTTTGTGGACGAGCATTTGGTAGTTTCCACTTTAAGAGTGTTAAGAATAATGATACTGTGAACATTCTTGTACATTTTTGTATATTTGTTGTTGCAAATATGCAAACATTTCTTTTGGGTTTCTAACTAGGAACAAAATTGCTGGGTCATAGGATATGATACATTTGCCTTTGGTAGATGTTGCCAAATATTTTTCCAAAGAGAAAAAATATTAATTACACACACCCACCGTTATTATGTGAGAAGTTTTAACTTATTTTCTCTGTCTCTCCTTCCTTCCCTCCCTTTCTCCCCTCTTTCTTTCCTTTTCTTGTTTTTTTTTTTTTTTTTTTTTGTAATTTTAGCCGTTCTGGTAGATGTGTAGTGATATCATATGACAGCTTTATGGCTTTATTTACCTTTTTCTGATGACTAATGCCATTGAACACTTTGTCATATGATTCTTATCATTTGAAGTTCCTCTTTTGCAAGGTGTTGAAATAGTTTGACCATTTCTTTATTGCTTTGTCTGTATTTTTCTTATTGATTAGAAGGAGTTCTGTATATATTCTCTATAGGAGTTTTTTGTTTGACAAATGTATTGCAAGTATATTCTAATGGTGTCTTTTGATTAAAAAGTTTTAAATTTTGTTGTATTCAAATTTATTTTTTGTCTTTTACATTTAGCATTTGAAATTCTGTTCGTAATGTTTTTGCTTATTCAGGAAGATCTTCTCCTATGCTTTCCTCTCAAGCTTTTATATTTCTTTCTATCTTTTTGTATTTAGACCAGCTATCAATCTGGGATTGAATTTTCTGGTGTGATGAGCAAAGATTCATTTTCTTTATGCATAGATGTCCAAATGACCCAGTATTATGGAAATTACTGTTTTTTTCCTCTGCACTGCAGGGTCACCTTAAACGTAAATCAGAAGGCCAAATATATGTAGATCTTTTTCTGGACACTCTTCTCTTCCATTGGTCAGTATGTCTATTCTTAATTTCCCACAATTTATAAGCTTTAAGTATCTAATAGTCTCCCAGATTTATTCTACTTAAGATTGTCTTGGCTATACTAAGTCTGCTGTATTTCTGTATAAACTCTAGAATCAGCCTGCCAATTCCTGGCATGGGGGGAGAATTATAAGACGTTTTATTAGAAATGTGTTGAATAGATTATTTTGGGAAGACTTGATATCTTTACATTTTGAGTCTTTTGATCCAAGAACATGATATGGTCCTCTACTTAGGTCTTCCAT
Source organism: Physeter macrocephalus (assembly GCF_002837175.3). Classification (NCBI taxonomy): domain Eukaryota; kingdom Metazoa; phylum Chordata; class Mammalia; order Artiodactyla; family Physeteridae; genus Physeter; species Physeter macrocephalus. The sequence continues at coordinate 11,641,187 of NC_041217.1, read as the reverse complement.
TTTTTTTCTCAGATATATTTTGTCTTTTTCAGTGTGGATATTTTTACATCTCTAAAAAGTGCTGTTTTGTTAGATTTATTTCAAGATATCTGATATTTTTGTGTTACTCTTATAAATGGTATCATCTTTAACAATTTCATTTTAAATTTGTGGTATATGGCTGTACAAATTACTTTGTATGATCTTTTATGCTGTGAACTTGCTAAATTCACTTATTTATTCAAAATAGTTTATCTTTTGAATTTTCTATGTACAAAATCATATTATATTTGAATATGATAATTTTATTCTTCCTTTCCAATACTTATGCCTTTATTCCTTTTTTTCTTGCCTAACTACACTAACTAGAACTTTTGGTACATTTTTCAATAAAAGTGGTGAGAATGGACATCGGTATCTCATTCCTGCTCTAAGAGGGAAACTGTTCAAATTTTCACCATTATACATGAAGTTTTTGTAGAAATTGTTAAAATATGGAGGGTTCCAGAATTCCAAGTTTGTTCAAAGATTTTTAAAAAAATAATGAATAAGTGTTTTTTTCCCTGAATTTTGTGAAATGTTCACATGATCCTACTCTATTTCTCATTTGTGATGAAATCTGATAGATATTTTGAAACAAATTAATCTTGAATAAAATTCATTTAGTCATAATATAGTATTATTTTTATGTATTGCTCTCTAAAAATTATATTTTGTTAGAAATTTTGCATTGCTGATCATAAGATTGTTCATAATTTTCTTATTCTATTTCTGAAAGAAGTTCCTTGGGGGAAACATTTTAATAATTAGATACATTTTCTTCTGATACAATGAATAACTTAATTTTCATCTCTTTTTCTGTCAAGATTGGTAAATTTACTTTTGGAAAAATGTGTCTATTTCATCCACATTGGTCAATTTATTGGTGTAAAGTTCTTTATAATGTCCTCAAAATTGTTATGATTCCTGTAGTCTCTCTAGTGATGTGTCCTTTCACTTTCCTGTCATAGCAATTTTGTATATTTTTCAATTTTTTTCTTGATTACTTTTGGTAATTATTAAGTTTATTAATCTTTTCAGAAAACCACCATTTGACTCTGGATTTTCTCTACCTCCTAAATGCTTTCAATCATATTAATTTTTCCTATAGTCTTTGTTCCTTCTCTTTAATTAAAGGAAAATCTAAATATTTATTATTTTAAATGGTTAAGGCAAAAGCTTAAATACTTAATTTCCAGGTTTTTTTCTTTTCTAAATTATACCTTAAGGCTATAACTTTCTCCTGAAACAATCCTTTACCTGAATTACACAAGTTTTGATTTGTCCTATTTTCTTTATTGTTCAGTTCAACATATTTTCTCTTTTTTACAATTTTTTCATTGACTTAAACTTTTGACTTAACTTTTTTTTCATAGATTATTTAGAAGCTTAGAATTTAATTTTCAGGCAGATGAAGTTTGCTCATTTATCTTCTAGTTATTGATTTCAGTTGGATCCCATCATGGTCAGAAAACATATTCTAAATAATTTCAAACTCCTGGAGTTTGTTCAGGCTTACTTTATGATTCAGCATGTGGAAAAACTGGGTAAATATTTCAGGAGCACTGGGAAAATGTGAATTCTATATTTTTGTTGTTGTTGTTGAGAGTCATATATATTTCATTTTAGTCAAGTCTGTTAACTTCTTTTCAAGTTCAATAAATCTTCCCTGATATTCAATTTGTTTGTTCTTTCATATATTAAATAAGCATGTTAAAATGTCACACTATGATTCTGTATGTGTTTTTTGTTCCTTTTAGTTCTGTCAATTTATCTTCATGGTTTTGGGGGCTCTGCTTTTAAGTATTGACCAAGACAGCCTGAACATTCGCCAGAGCTTCACTAAAGTTTAAACAGTTTTCTTCCCTGACTTCCCTTTTCTTTAGAGAACTTGCAATTGTAAAGTATTTCTTTGTCCCTTAAAGAAGTAAATCTTCTTCAAACGAGATATGTCATTCTCAAGGATCTAGGCGTCATCACTTTGACTTGGAATAATCAAAGGAAAAGGAGATAGTATGCTTTTCTCCCAGTCTGGAAAAGTAGGAGACCAACCTCAATAAGGGACAATTAGCAAATAGAGACGGCCTGATCAGGTGGACCACCTTCTACTAAAATATCAATGGGTCAATGATGAAATCCAAGGGAAAATTAAAAAATACCTTGAGACAAATGATAATGAAAATAGAACCATACAAAATCTATGGGATGCAGCAAAAGCAGTTCTTAGAGAGAAGTTCATAGCAATATAGGCCTTCTTCAAAAAACAAGAAAAATCTCAAATAAAGAACCTAACCTACCACCTGAAAGAATTAGAAAAAGAAGAACAAACAAAACTTAAAGTTAGCAGAAGGAAGGAAATAATAAAGATCAGAGAGGAAATGAACAAAATAGAGATTAGAGAAACAATGGAAAAAAATCAATAAAACCAAGAGTTGGGTCTTTGAAGGGGTAAACAAAATTGACAAACCTCTGGCCAGGCTCACCAAGAAGAAAAGAGGGAAGAACCAAATAAACAAAATAAGAAATGAAAGAGGAGAAGTTACAACTGATACTGCAGAAATGTCAACCATTCTCCCTGCTACTGTCCTCTGGTACTTTTCCATGAGCTAATCCCAGTGTTTTAGAAATTCTCCTGTCCTTTGTATCAGAGGAGTTGAGTTCAATCTTCCTTCCCTATTGTAAATCTCTATCCTTTATTACAAGAGCCTTTAGCAGTCTTACTTGCCCGTTTAACTGGTGTGGTGTAATTTTTATTTTGCAGTTCATATACATGAATAATTATGATATTGATTCCAGTTGGATTGACTACTTTATTATTATGAAATATTTTTAAACCTCAATTAATGTATCTTGCTTTCAAATTTACCTTAGTATTTTTTGGCTAGCATTTACATTACATTTCTCCACCATTCAACCTCAGTTTATCTATGTCTTTATCAGGTCTCTAGTAAACAGCAAATAGTCTTTTATTTATTTTTATTATTATTAATCACCAGTCCTACACTATTAGTCTTTTATTTAGACTATTTAGTGTAATAAGAAAATAGAATATTTAATATAATAACCATTACAGTGGAATTAATCTGACCCAACACATTTATTGTAAAGACAATCCAAATCTTCCTCTTTCCGCTGCATTGAGAGGCCATGGCTCACAGGCCCAGCCGCTCCGCGGCATGTGGGATCTTCCCGGACCGGGGCATGAACCCCTATCCCCTGCATCAGCAGGCAGACTCTCAACCACTGCGCCACCAGGGAAGGCCTTGATGATTTTTTTGATTTGATTTTGACATCTATTTGATGATTTTTCTCCTGTTTTCTAGTTTATTTTCTTATTATGGAGTGATCAAATAATTTTTATCTTATTTTATTTTCTTGACTATAATTAAACATTCTTATTTTAGTAGCTATTCCAGAGATTATATTATTCTTGATTTATTTCACTCTAATGCAAATTACATCTCTTAGCTCATCCTCAACAATGCCAGTACCTTGGGAGACTTAGAATATTAACTCTTTCCATTCACCACCCATTATAACACTATTATCATATATTAAAATCCTACATATATTTTATGTCCACATAACCTCATAATTATTATTTTGTAAGGTTGATATTCACTTATATTTACTGATGTATATTTGCCATCTCTAGAATTCCTCTTCCCCTTTACGTGTCTATGTTTTCATGTAGCATTTCTTGTCTGAACACATCTTTATTTTCACCTTCATTTTTGAAGCTCTTGTGGAACATTACATAATTCTAGATTCACTGTTATTTTCTTTAGCACTCTAAATATGTCAAAAATCTGTTTTTGTTTTTGTTTTGATAAGTCAGGCTCATTGCGAGTCTAATGAAAGTAATGTCTTTTATCTCTAGTTATGTTAGAAGAATTTTTTTCTGTCTTTTTTCCAACATATTTACTATGATACACTTATCTGTGGTTTTCTTTGTATTAATCATTCTTTGTGTTTGCTGTGCTTTTTGAATCTGTAGGTTGAATTTGGAAGTTTTCAGTTTAAAAAAATTTCATGCATATCTCACATGCTTGCCATGCATCTATCCAATATTTTGTTGTTGTTTTTCTCACTGCTTCCATTTCTATCTATTCCATTAACCTCTCTTCCTGTTCACTAATCCTGTTCCCCATTATGCCAAGACTCCTATGAAAACAAAATTCTGAGTTATTTATTTCAGATACTGCATTTTTATATTTTAGAAGGTCCTTCAGTCCAGTTGTATAGATTCCAAATCTCTGGTGAACTTTTCAATATCTCCATCTACTTTATCCTTCCTTTCCTTTCATTTTTTGAGCATTTTAAGAATAAATATCTGAAAATTGTTCCTATTAATTTCAATATCTGGATCATCTTACATCTGTTACCTGGTTTCTTTTTGATATTAGCCATAAGGTCTTATCTGTTCACATATGTTATAAATTAGAGTTTTATGTTCATCATAAATAAAACAAAAAATTGCAGAGATTTTAGAAAATGTTTTCCTCCTGAAGACGTAACTCTCTTCATATTTAACAGACACTATAGGGAGTTGATCCTAAAAAAATCAGGATATGAGCTATATCAGTGTGGGGTTATACTGGTAGAGAACTCAGTCTGGCTCTGACTCTCCCTTGTTCTTAGGGTATGGCCCTGCAGAACTTTCAGTTAAGGACATGGTAAACGTTTGCTACTTCAGGCCTGTAACACTGCAGAAGATTCAATGCTATCATTCAGAGGTTTTCAGTTTATCTCTTCAGGAACATCTGACATGGGTTAAGGCAAATGTCTTAAAGAGATGACTGGTCACATATTTAAAACTTCTTAAGCCTCCAATTTTCTCACTTTAATCTACTATGACTGCCAAATTTTCTTCTGATTTCTCTGTCCTGGAATGCCAGCATTTTTCAGGGACTAGTCCTAGAGTCTCAGCTTCTAACTCTGCCCTGAATTGATAAATGTGCCCTAGGGGAAAGCAGTTATAGAAACAGTGTCACTTCCTCATTCCCTCTGGGGTTTTCCATCCTTCCCTGTTTTATTTTCAAGCTCTTCCCTCTAGAGAGTTTTTATCTCTTAAGCACCTAAAGTCTGAGGTGAACTTCATTAAGTTTGAAAAGACTTTTGAATAGTTCTTTAGCATCCAGCACTATCTGAAATTCAGCAAATATCTTGTGGTAAAACTGAACTTCTTTAGGCCCACTGAGTCCAGAAATTTGTCATTCGAGTCTCCATAATCGCTAGAAGTGTGTTGATTTTTCTTTCTCCCATCAGCCACTCTCTGCCTGGGGAAATGCAGAGCCCTCAGGCTCTGTTCTCAGAATTAAATAAATTAATGAATAAAATGAAAGAAAGAAAGAGAAACAAAGAAAGGAAGAAAGGAAGGAAACAAGCTATGGATCCCACACATCTCACGCTATGAATTTTAGTCTATTTAGTTGTTGTTACTTTTATGATCTATTATGTCTTTAAAAATATAATTTTAAAAATTATGCAACTTTTTAGTTACTATCAATAGAAGTATTGGCCTACTTCAATCTACATTTCACCTGGAAACAAAGAACCCAATGCTCATTTGGTGATTTTTAAAAATATAGTCTCAAGGCAAAATAATAGGGGTGGCAATCCTATGTGAGTTCCACAAATATGGGGTTTCTAAGATTCCCTGGTATAACACATTATACATTATCTAAAAGTGTTGCATTTCATGATTATTTTTAACATCAGATGGTTCTACTTGAATATAACATATTAGATTTCCAATACATTACTTATTAGTATTCTATTGAAAAAACAAAAGAAGAATTTGAGGTTAGAAATAAATGCATTTCAACAATGTCAAGGAGATATGACTTTTTGATTCTTAGACAGTTTTTACCATTTGTATAGAGAGAAATATTACCCTAGCAGAGGAGGATTATTTATTATACAGTATTTTGATCAAAATATATCTTAATAAAATCTAAATCTATTAACTCTTTCTAAATTTATTTACCTACCCTTTTACTTTATAATTTGGTGGTTCTACTACACAAAAAGATGAGGGTTTGTTGAAACCATCAATTGTGTTTTTTCTTGTCTGATGTTAGCTGTGGGCTTGTCATATATGGCTTTTATTATGTTGAAATATGTTCCTTCTATGCCTAAATTAAGTGTTTTTATTGTGAATGTATGTTAAATTTCATTATCATTTTTAAGTGTGCTTGGTTAAATGAATCACTGGAAAAATTATGACATTCAAACATATAAATCTGACCTCTTGGCAGTTAAAACCTCTCTTGTCACTTTGAAAGTTAGCCATGTCCAACACTTTTGACTAAGTGCTACATAATTACACTCACCACATTCTGGGGATTTTTATTATTCTATTATTATGAATGATTATATATGTTGTTATCAATATTTTTCATTTCATGTTGAGGCATTCTTAACCTTTTATTAAAGTTCATTGCTTTATGAAATGAAGGCCATTACAGGTTACATAGTCCATAAGTAACAATATTGAAAACACAAATATGCACTCATAAAAATTCAGAAATAACAAAAACAAACTGCACAAACAGTAAGTCAAAACTGATCTGAATTTGGTTTAAAAAGAAGTAGTTGAGTGTAAGTGCACGTGCATGAGATTCACTTTAATGTAAAGAAAGTATAGAACATTCACACTTTGGATCTTGCCTCACAAGTGAATCTCAGGGGCCATGGGAATAGTCCAGAGGGGTATCAGAGGTATTGGACTAAGAACGCCGCCTGCCATATCAATAAAGAATAAACAAAGGCTGTTGTGGTCATCAGCCACCTCAGCCACTACAGCCACACTGACGTGAGCCCTGAGGGAACTCAGGATGGAAACAAGATACCAGCTCTCAAGCTATCAGCCTCTGCAGCGACCCTCCTACAGTGCGCCCTGAGGAGGCTCAGGATGAGAAAGCACAGGATAGGTTTCTATCACCAGGATGGCACCTAAAGCCAGGATAGCACCTCAGCTATCTGGCCCCAGAGAGCTGAGGTGCATATCAAAGGAAAATGTTCAATGAGCTTTGACTTTGCATCTTCCCATACCCAGAAAAGCACTAAATTCCTTAACTTGAGATACCTGGTTTTCCTTAATTAACAGTATCTTTTGATACTGTTCTGACTACCTGGACTCTATATAGGAGTCTTTCAAAACTCCTATCTATCCTGGCTCCTCCTTTACCTCTTTGGAGCCCTCCCTCAGAGCGATCTGAGAGTCCTGTCTCCTGGGCTTGAAGTGCTCAGAAGATCCGCCGAATAAAACATAAATACATAATTCTCAACTTCTAGGTTGTGCATTGTTTTTCAGTCAACAATTTAAATTCTTATATTGAGAAAGGCAAGGACTTTCTTCATTAAATGACTAATAAAAATCAGCTCAAGAGCAGGCTAGGTTCTAGTGCCAATAGTACATAGCAATACACAAAGTACCATATAGGCTTTCAGTAAAATACTGAATAACCGACAATAAAAGCAATACACATGTCCAATTGAAAGAATAATAAGGATAAATTGAATAAAACCCTCCAAGTACGTAATAGTTTCTCCCAAAAGCATTAAACAGTCTTCTCAATATGGCAATTTTTTTTGGCAAAAGTTTAGAAGTGTTAGATAAAATATATGTCTTACCTGATTCCTCAAAGTCGATGTTGTAGGATTTCCAGGTTTCAGTTATGCGAAGAAGATTCTCCTCCATGGCTTGAATGTCCATGGAGGGGCAGTTGCATTCTGGAAATCTGGGACCACACTGACACCAGCAGTCATTGTCCTTGCAGATAAACTCTCCCTCTGAATTGCAAGCAACGTAGCTCAAAGCTGCTTGTACAAAACGCTCCTGAAGGTAGTCTGGAAGGAGTACTTGCAGCCCTTAAAGAACAAACCAAAACAGTAAGTTTACTCTGATAAAGAAAAATGCATAATACATATCTACATATTCACAAAAAGTCAAAATTTGAATATATTATGTATTTATGCATATTTTAAAATCATCATTAGAAAATTATCGAAGTCTGTAAAATTGCAAATATTTGTAATTCTTTTTTTTTTTTTTTTTTTTTTTTTTTTTGTGGTATGCGAGCCTCCCTCCGCTATGGCCTCTCCCGCTGCGGAGCACAGGCTCCGGACGCGCAGGCCCAGCGGCCATGGCTCACGCGCCCAGCCGCTCCGCGGCACGCGGGATCCTCCCGGACCGGGGCGCGAACCCGGTCTCCCCGCATCGGCAGGCGGACGCGCAACCATTGCGCCACCGGGGAAGCCCTGTAATTCTTTTTAATATATACTGACTCCATGAACTGTTCAGGAATCCTGGAAACTGGGACTTCCCTGGTGGTCCAGTGGTAAAGAATCTGCCTTCCAATGCAAGGGACGCAGGTTTGATCCTTGGTCGGGGAACTAAGATCCCACATGCCGCGGGGCAGCTAAGCCTGTGTGCCACAACTACTGAGTTTGCGACCTCAACAAGAGGACCCATGTGCGGCAAACTACAGAGCCCATGCTCCCTGGAGCCTGCACACTGCACTAGAGAGAGAAAACCCGCACGCCACAACTAGAGAGAAGCCTGCGCGCCACAGCGAAGATCCAGCCCACAGTGAAAAGATGCCACACGCCTCAATGAAGAGACCGCATGCCACAAATAAGACCCGATGCAGACGAAATAAATAAATTAATTAAATAAATTTTTAAAAAAAGAATCCTCAAAATTATAGAGGTGTTTAATATCTCAGACTATTTGATTTTGTTTTTTAAACTGATTTGATTGGTATTTGACTTAATTGATCAGAATATTTGGTTATTTTAATATAATGTAGATAGAACCTATCTTCCCATACTTTTGAAAAGAGATGTATGCATTTATTTTACACTACTTGATTTCAAATAGTTTTCAAGCGGGCTTCCCTGGTGGCGCAGTGGTTGTGCGTCCGCCTGCCGATGCAGGGGAACCGGGTTCGCGCCCCGGTCTGGGAGGATCCCACGTGCCGCGGAGCGGCTGGGCCCGTGAGCCATGGCCGCTGAGCCTGCGCGTCCGGAGCCTGTGCTCCGCAACGGGAGAGGCCGCAGCAGAGGGAGGCCCACATACCACAAAAAAAACAAAAACAAAACAAAAAAAAAACAAATAGTTTTCAATATTTTCATATACTTTTAGCTCATGTTCTATCATCTCACATCTACATAGATATCGTAATACAAAGGGTTTGTGGCATCAGCAAAAGAGTTATGAAATGTTGCTATAATGCTTATCTCATGCCACTAACAACACATAACTTTATATGAGTTTATTTTTCATATGATCACTTAGATTGACTACAGGGAAACTATTAGACTGATTTAATTATTTCACAGTTTATTTCCTTGTCATGTATTAAGACAGCCTTAGTGATACAGTTTATTTCTTTTCTACAAGCAAGTTTAGTAAATTTGCTAACTCTTAAGAAAATATAAAAAATGAAAGTAAGGCTATAAAATTAACATTTGGAGATCTCTACTAGTTTTACATTTTAGCATTTCTTGCTACATAGAAAAATCTAATCAAAAGGGTAAATATTCAATGTAATAAATAAACAAAAACATAAGGGAAAACTTAGTCAATACCTAATTGCTATTTACTACAAAATTTGATTTTTACAACTTTTACATGTCTCCTTTCTAACAAAAACAAAAAAACCCCACAAGTTTTTGATACAACCATCATCTATGAGGTTAATTCAATTAAAATCGTGAATTAGCATTTAGGAAAAAAATCTACTTTGTAAATATCTTGACAATTATACCTATCTCATTCTTTCAGATTAATTCTCCCATAGGTGGGTCAGGAAAAGTACTTTTAGCACGTATATATTTACTTTATTATTCATTTAAATTTTACCTCAAATAAATAATATTTATGGAATGCCTTCCATTTGGAAGAGACTTTCTAGGGAAAGTACAAATATGAAGATGACCGAAACATATCCCTGCCCTAAAGGTACTTGCAATACACTTAGGAAAAATAAAAGAAGTAATATAATATGTAATATTAGAAGTATGTAATAATATTATACAATAGTACTTAATAACTACTAGAGTTGGGTTACAGATATTTCACTAGGTATTATGAATTGTTCCATAAAAAAGGTAGACTGGAACAGTATTTGACACATGGATATGCTTCAACATTATGAGAGGTTTTTTGTGGCATAGGATAATACATTAACAACATCACACACAAATGAACTGCGGAATATATTTTTTAAAATAGCAACTAGCAGTATTGTTTTAATACATATGCAGTATAAGAATGCAAGGAGTGAGTTGCTTAGAAAAATAAATCTAGAGTAATGTTATTGGGGTTCCCATAACAGGGTGAAGTATATGGAATTAATTCATTTGTATTTAAATGATGTTTAACAATGAAGGTACTCTGAGTGGTACATTATTTCGATATAGAAGATATAAAGAAAAAAGATCAGTTTAGACGGAAGACTAAAAAATATCTAAACTAAGAAAATGGTGATCAAAAGGCAGTTTAGGAGACAGGAGAAGAGGAGTTAGAATCTACTAGACACTACTTTATTTGATGGAAGGCAGGTGAAATATGTCAAATGACTTGAAGGAATAAAATGATAAAGCTAGAAATAGTCTTAAATGATTAGTCCTGTGGGTCACCAAATTACTGTATAGTTGAGAAATATCTAGTGATTGCTTCTGACGATTCTGCCATTCAGTGTTAAAAACAAAGTCAGAGTCTCTGTTAATGCGACTCAGGAGTCCAAATATAGTTATTTTAATATTGTCTGTTTTAACATCTCAGGTAACTGTAAGTCTATGGACCAGATAATATGGAACCCGCTGATTACGTCAACCTTAATTTTACAAAAAAACACCCCCAAAACAAAAAGAAATTCAGAGAATTTATGTTATATTGAAAATGTCATAAACAAAGTCATAATTGTCATAATTTTCAGTCTGTAAAAATGATAGTGCCTTTGCAGAAATAGAGAAGGCTGGAAAAGTAATTTGAGGAGGAATGATTGGTGGCAAGAAATGATGAGTTCAGTTTTAGACATGCAAGGATTTCTGCTATATTATCTGTCTTTATCTATCTATCTATCTATCTATCTATCTATCTATCTATCTATCTATCTATATCATCTACGTATTTATCTATCTCTAAAGAAAGGAAACTGACATTCTGTAAAACCCGCACTAAAAATAAAAAAGATTTTTTGGAAAAGAGCTCTACAGACAGACCACTCAAAATTTTATAACTTTATAACTAGACCACTAACGTAAACAATAATTGATACCTAGAGAGAAAACTTGAACTGCCTTGGTAGACAACTCAGAGGGACTGGGGGCTGTCCTATAGACCTTTTATTTATTTATTTATTTATTAGGTACAGAAACAATAGAGTACAAAATACTGATAAGACTGTTATTAGAGAAAGTCTACTTGGTGATGAGACAAGGCTAAGGAAGCTGAGTTCTGAGCCTGGGGGATACTGTGAAAGTGAGCATGAGGCAGAGAAACTGCTACAAGCTGACAACCACACAGTCAAACATGAATGTATCAGGTATTGGAGGACCAGTTTTTTTAACTAAACTTCTCACTAGAAACAACTAGAAAATATAGATAATATATTAAAATAATCTGTTTATACTGTATAGTGCAGGAAACTATATCCAATATCTTGTAATAACCTATAATGAAAAAGAATCTAAAAAATTATGTAGAGATTCAGTTCTATATATATATATATATATAGAACCAAATCACTTCTCTGTACACCTGAAACTAACACGACATTGTAAATCAACTATACTTCAATTAAAAAAAAAATCTGTTTAAAGGGATCTGAAGTCCAATAAAAGTGAGGATGTCTGGACTAACCTGGCAAGAAGAATCCCTGAGGAGTGAACCAAACATTGGACATAGGTTTTGTTTTAGAGTTTTGTCCAGTTAGCAAAACAAATACTGAAGTTTCAAACCAGCCATGATAAAGACAGTAAATTCCTCAGGATTTGTTGGACTACAGAAGGGCTATATACCCATGAAGTAATTAAACAAACAAACAATTAGCTTTCACAGGGCTAAAGCATACTTTCAAATGGGTCAATTAAAATAGACTGAGGTACTACTGGAAACAAAAGTAAATCTCTGGAGAAAGAAAATATCATCAAGAATTTTAAATTATTTGAACAAATTTTCATGCACAGCATCAGAATTCAATAAAAGATAATGAGCATATAAATCAGAAAGATAAAGGGGTTATCAAATATGAACTATAAATTAATTTCAGTCACCTGATCAAAAATTAAATGACAAAACAATTTGACAGAGAAATTATAAATTATAACAAAATTATAAATGGAAAAAATTATAACTGGAAATAATAAATTATAACAAAATGGAAATTCTGCAAATAAAGTATATAAATTGGAGTAAGGAAGTAACTAATGAATTTAACAGCAGACCAGACACAGTTGAAGAGATAAATAGCAAACTGGAATATGTTGGAAAAAATATTGGGCACAGAATAATAAAATGGCAAAAGGATATAAAGAACAGAAGACAGTAGAAAAGATACATAGGTCAGGACTGAAAGGTCTAAAAATACATTTAATTGGAACCCCAGGATGTGAGAAGAAAAAGAAAGAAGCAATATTTGGTGAATAAATAATGTAAGAAATTTAAGAAATTGTTGAGAGATGAAGAAAATTGTAATATGCATCACACAAACACAAATTCTAGCAAGACAAACAACTAAGTAAAAATGACCAGCTGACCAGTGTTTTTCAGTGCTGCCTTGCTCATGTACTACCTAAAGGAGTGTGAAAAACTAAGGACTCCCTTGAACATGATAAAGCTGCCATCTAAAATTTTTATAATAAATTAAATAGACCAAAAGTAGGTAATCTGTTGCATTATGAATATTTATATTTAAAAATAAAAATATTACATCACATATCTATATGTACAAATGGAATCTAATCCTGGCAATTCAGCATCTAATATCATCTTTTAAAAACAATAAATGTGAAAAAAGTGTGTGTGTGTTCCCTACTTGAAGCTACCATTTCATTCCACTATCCCTGCATATTCTTGTACTAATATACAGCCTTTTTATTAGTAAACATCTTTTCTTAGTCACAGTCATAAGTCTCTGCTATAAACATAAATAACTGGAAATGTAAATATATTTTCCTGAAAATTATAAATAACAAAAATCTTATGGCATAAATTATATAATATATAGTTTTCTAATAATGAAAATCTTTAATCACTTTTGATTGAATTTTATTATATATAATTACAGGTAATATACAATTCAATAGATTTAAATGTATTACATGATTTGATAAATAACTTTATTATTATTATTATTTTTTTTTGTCCCCATATCCCCTCCCTCTTGTGCTTCCCTCCCACCCTCCCTATCCTACCCTTCTAGGTGGTCAAAAGCACTGAGCTGATATACCTGTGCTATGCAGCTGCTTCCCACTAGCTATCCATTCTACATTGGTAGTGTATATGTGTAAATGCTACTCTCTCACTTCATCCCAGCTTACCCTTCCCTGCACCTGCATCCTCAAGTCCATTCTCTACATCTGTGTCTTTATTCTTGTCCTGTCCCTACGTTCAACAGAACCTTTTTTTTTTTTTCGATTCCATATATATGTGTTAGCAAACAGTATTTGCTTTTCTATCTCTGACTTACTTCACTCTGTATGACAGACTCTAGGTCCATCCACCTCAAGACAAATAACTCAATTTCATTTCTTTTTATGGCTGATAATATTCCATTGTATATATGTGCCACATCTTCTTTATCCATTCGTGTGTTGATGGACATTTAGGTTGCTTCCATGTCCTGGCGACTGTAAATAGTGCTGCAATGAACATTGTGGTACAGGACTATTTTGAATTATGGTTTCCTCAGGGTAGATGCCCAGTAGTGGGATTGCTGGGTCATATGGTAGTTCAGTTTTTAGTTTAAGGAACCTCCATATTGTTCTCCATAGTGGCTGTATCAATTTACATTCCCACCAACAGTACAAGAGGGTTCCCTTTTCTCCACACCCTTTCCAGCATTTATTGTTTGTATATTTTTTCATGATGGCCATTCTGACTAGTCTGAGATGATACAGCATTGTGGTTTTGATTTGCACTTCTCTAATGATTAGTGATGTTGAGCATCCTTTCATGTGTTTGTTGGCAATCTGTATATCTTCTTTGGAGAAATGTCTATTTAGGTCTTCTGCCCATTTTTGGATTGGGTTGTTTGTTTTTTTGATAGTGAGCTGCATGAGCTGCTTGCATAGTTTCGATATTAATCCTTTGTCAGTTACTTTGTTAGAAAATATTTTCTCGCATTCTGAGGGTTGTCTTTTTGTCTTGTTTATGGTTTCCTTTGATGTGCAAAAGGTTTTAAGTTTCATTAGGTCCCATTTGTTTATTTTTGTTTTTACTTCCATTTCTCTAGGAGGTAGGTCAAAAAGGATCTTGCTGTGATTTATGTCAGAGTGTTCTGTCTATGATTTCCTCTAAGAGTTTGATAGTGTCGGCATTACATTTAGGTCTTTAATACATTTTGAGTTTATTTGTGTGTATAGTGTTAGGAAGTGTTCTAATTTCATTCTTTTCCATGTAGATGTCCAGGTTTTCCATCACCACATAGTGAAGAGGCTGTCTTTCCTCCATTGTATGTTCTTGCCTCCTTTATCCAAAATAAGGTGACCATATGTGTGCGGGTTTATCTCTGGGCTTTCTATCCTGTTCCATTGATCTATATTTCTGTTTTTGTGCCAGTACCCTACTGTGTTGATTACTGTAGCTTTGTAGTATAGTCTGAAGTCAGGGAGCCTGATTCCTCCAGCTCCGTTTTTCATTCTCAAGATTACTTTGGGTATTTGGGATCTTTTGTGTTTCCAAACAGATTGTAAATTTTTTGTTCTAGTTCTGTGAAAAATGCCAATTGTAGCTTGATAGGGATTTCACTGAATCTGTAGATTGCTTTGGGTAGTATAGTCATTTTCACAATGTTGATTTTTCCAATCCAAGAACATGGTATATCTCTCCATCTGTTTGTATCATCTCTAATTTCTTTCATCAGTGTCTTATAGTTTTCTGCATACAGGTCTTTTTTCTCCTTAGGTAGGTTTATTCCTAGGTATTTTATTCTTTTTTGTTGCAATGGCAAATGGGAGTGTTTCCTTAATTTCTCTTCCATATTTTTTGTTGTTAGTGTATAGGAATGCAAGAGATTTCTGTGCATTAATTTTGTATCCTGCTACTCTACCACATTCATTGATTAGCTCTAGTAGTTTTCTGGTAGCATCTTTAGGATTCTCTATGTAGAGTATCATGGCATCTGCAAACAGTGGCAGTTTTACTTCTTTTCCAATTTGGATTCCTTTTATTTCTTTTTCTTCTCTGATTGCCATGGCTAAAACTTCCAAAACTATGTAGAAGAAGAGTGGTGAGAGTAGGCACCCTTGTCTTGTTCCTGATCTTAGAAGAAATGGTTTCACTTTTTCACCATTGAGAATGATGTTGGCTGTGTGTTTGTCATATATGACCTTTATTATATTCAGGTAGGTTCACTCTATGCCAACTTTCTGGAGAGTTTTTATCATAAGTGGGTGTTGAATTTTGTCAAAAGCTTTTTCTGCATCTATTGAGATTATGACATATTTTTTATCCTTCAGTATATTAATACAGTGTATCACACTGATTGATTTGCATTTATGGAAGAAACCTTGCATTCCTGGGATAAACCCCACTTGATCCTGTTGTATGATTCTTTTAATGTGCTGTTGGATTCTGTTTGCTAGTACTTTGTTCAGGATTATTGCATCTATGTTCATCAGTGATGTTGGCCTGTAGTTTTCTTTTTTTGTGACATCTTATTATGGTTTTGGTATCAGGGTGACGGTTGTCTCATAGAATGAGTTTGGGAGTGTTTCTCCCTCTGCTATATTTTGGAAGCTCTTCTCTAAATGTTTGATAGAATTCACCCGTGAATCCGTCTGGTCCTGGGCTTTGTTTGTTGAAAGATTTTTAATCACAGTTTCAATTTCAGTGCTTGTGATTGGTCTGTTCATATTTTCTATTTCTTTCTGGTTCAGTCTTGGAAGGTTGTATTTTTTGAAGAAATTGTCCATTTCTTCCAGGTTGTCCATTTTATTGGCATATAATGGCTTGCAGTAGTCTCTCATCATCCTTTGTATTTCTGCAGTGTCAGTTGTTACTTCTCCTTTTTCATTTCTAATTCTGTTGAGTCTTCTCCCTTTTTTTCTTGATGAGTCTGGCTAAAGGTTTATCAATTTTGTTTATCTTCTCAAACAACCAGGTTTTTAGTTTTACTGATCTTTGCTGTTGTTTCCTTCATTTCTTTTTCATTTATTTCTGATTCGATCTTTATGATTTCTTTCCTTCTGCTAACTTTTGGGGTTTTTTTATTTTTCTTTCTCTAATTGCTTTAGGTGTAAGGTTAGGTTGTTTATTTGACATTTTTCTTGTTTCTTGAGGTAGGATTATATTGCTATAAACTTCCCACTTAGAAGTGCTTTTGCTGTATCCTATAGATATTGGGTCATTGTGGTTTCCTTGTCATTTGTTTCTAGATATTTTTTTATTTCCTTTTTGATTTCTTCAGTGATCTCTTGGTTATTTAGTAGCATATTTTTTAGCCTCCATGTGTTTGTATTTTTTACAGATTTTTTTCCTGTAATTGATATCTAGTCTCATAATGTTGTGGTCAGAAAAGGTACTTGATACGATTTCAATTTTCTTAAATTTATGGAGGCTTGGTTTGTAACCCAAGATATGATCTATCCTAGTGAATGTCCCACGAGCACTTGAGAAGAAAGTGTATTCTGTTGTTTTTGGATGGGATGTCCTATAAATATCAATTAAGTCCATCTGGTCTAATGTGTCATTTAAAGCTTGTGTTTCCTTATTTATTTTCATTTTGGTTGATTTGTCCATTGGTGAAATTGGGGTGTTGAAGGCACCTAGTATGATTGTGTTACCGTCGATTTCCCCTTTTATGGCTCTTAGCGTTTGCCTTATGTATTGAGGTGCTCCTATGTTGGGTGCGTAAAATTTACGATTGTTATATCTTCTTTTTGGATTGATCCCTTGATCATTATGTAGTGTCCTTTTTTTGTCTCTTGTAATAGTCTTTGTTTTAAAGTCTATTTGGTCTGATATGCGTATTGCTACTCCAGCTCTCTTTTGATTTCCATTTGCATGGAATATCTTTTTCCATCCCCTCACTTTCAGTCTTAGGTGTCATTAGGTCTGAAATGTGTCTCTTTTAGACACCATATATATGGGTCTTGTTTTTGTATCCATTCAGCCAGTCTGTGTCTTTTGATTGGAGCATTTAATCCATTCACATTTAAGGTAATTATCAATATGTATGTTCCTATTACCATTTCCTTAATTGTTTGGGGTTTGTTTGTGTAGGTCTTTTTCTTCTCTTGTGTTTCCCACCCAGAGAAGTTCCTTTAGCATTTGTTGTAAAGCTGGCTTGGTGGTGCTGAATTCTCTTAATTTTTGCTTGTCTGTAAAGGCTTTAATTTCTCCATTGAATCTGAATGAGATCTTTGCTTGGTAGAGTAATGTTGGTTGTAGGTTTTTCCTTTTCATCACTTTAAATATGTCATGACACTCCCTTCTGGCCTGCAGAATTTCTGCTGAAATATCAGCTGTTAACCTTATGGGGATTCCCTTGTATGTTATTTGTTGCTTTTCCCTTGCTGCTTTTAATATTTTTTCTTTGTATTTATTTTTTGATAGTTTGATTAATATGTTTGTTTGGCATGTTTCTCCTGTGATTTTTCCTGTGTGGCACTCTCTGTGCTTCCTGGACTTGACTGCCTATTTCCTTCCCCAAGTTAAGGATGTTTTCAACTATAATCTCTTCAAATATTTTCTCAGACCCTTTCTTTTTCTCTTCTTCTGGGACCCCTATAATTCGAATGTTGGTGCGTTTACTGTTGTCCCCGATCTCTGAGACTGTCCTCAACTCTTTTCCTTCTTTTTTCTTTTCTGCTCTGCTGCAGTTATTTCCACTATTCTATCTTCCAGGTCACTTATCCATTCCTCTGCCTCAGGTATTCTGCTATTGATTCCTTCTAGAGTATTTTAAATTTCATTTATTGTGGTGTTCATCATTGTTTGTTTGCTCTTTAATTCTTCTAGTTCCCTGTTAAACGTTTCTTGTATTTTCTCCATTCTTCTTCCAAGATTTTGGATCACCTTTAGTATCATTACTCTGAATTCTTTTTCAGGTGGACTGCCTATTTCCTCATCAATTTGTTTGGTCTGGTGGGTTTTTACCTTGCTCCATCATCTGCTGCATATTTCTCTGTCTTCTCATTTTGTTTAACTTACTGTGTTTGGGGTCTCCTTTTCACAGTCTACAAGTTCGTAGTTCCCATTATTTTTGGTGTCTGCCCCCAGTGGGTAAGGCTGGTTCAGTGGGTTGTGTAGGCTCCCTGGTGGAGGGGACTGGTGCCTGTGTTCTGGTAGGTGGGGCTGGATCTTGTCCCTCTGGTGGGCAGGGCCACGTCTGTTTGCGTTTTTTGAGGTGTCTGTGAACGTAGTATGACTTTAGCCTGCCTCTCTGCTAATGCGTGGGGTTGTGTTCCTGTCTTGCTAATTGTTTGACATGGGGCGTCCAGCACTGCAGCTTGCTGGCCGTTGGGTGGAGCTGGGTCTTAGTGTTGAGATGGAGATCTCTGGGAGAGCTCTCACCAATTAGTATTATGTGGGGCCGGTAGGTCTCTGGTGGTCCAGTGTCCTGGACTTGGCTCTCCCGCCTCAGTGGCTCAGGCCCGACACCCAGCCAGAGCACCAAGACCCTGCCAGCTGCATGGCACGAGAGAAAAGGAAAAAACAAAACAGAACAAAAAATGAACAGATAGACCCCAAGACAAATGGTAAAAGCAAAACTAAATGGGCATAATTACACAAAGAAACATACACACACACTCACAAGAAAAAAAAAAAGGAAGATAGCAACCAAACCAATAAACAAACCCACCAATGAAAACAAGCACTAAAAACCAAACTATGATAAATATAAAACCAAAAACAAATCAAATGCAGAAAGCAAACTCCAAGTCTACAATTGCTCCCAAAGTCTACCTCCTCAATTTTCGGAACATTCATTGTCTATTCAGGTATTCCACAGATGCAGGATTTATCAAGCCAATTGTGGGGATTAATCCGCTGCTCCTAAGGCTTCACAGGGAAATTTCCCTTTCTCTTCTTTGGTCCCAGAGCTCCTGGGCTTCATCTTTGGTTTTGGCCACGCCTCTGCATGTAGGCCACACTTAGGCATCTTTTCCCTGCCCAGACAGTGGAGTGTTAAAGCAGGGGCTGATTGGGGCTCTCCTGCTCACTGAGGCCGGGGAAAGGGAGGGGTACGGTAGTCATAATTGAAATGTGGGGCGTGCCTGCAGAGGCAGAGGCCAATATGATGTTGTAACAGCCTGAGGCCTGCTGTGTGTTCTCTCAGGGAGTTGGCCCTGGATCATGGGACCCTGGCAGTGGTGTGCTGTACAGGCTCCTGGGGGGTTGTGGGTAGTGACCTTTGTTTGCACAAAGGATTCTTGGTGGCAGCAGCAGCAGCTCTAGCAGTCTGTGCCCACCTCTGGAGTCCAAGATGATATCTGTGGCTTGCCCTTTTCTCTGGAGCTTGCTTAGGCAGTGCTCTGCTGTCTCTGGAGCTTGTTTAGGCGTTGTTCTGAATCCCTTCTCCTTGTGCACCCAAAAACAGTGGTCTCTTGCCTCTCCGGCAGGTCCTGACTTTTTCCCAGACTCCCTCTCGGCTAGCTGTGGCACACTAGCCCCCTTCAGGCTGTGTTCATGCAGCCAACCCCAGTCTTCTCCCTGGGATCTGACCTCCCAAGCCTGAGCCTCAGCTCTCAGCCCTCACCTGCAGCTGTGGCACACTAGCCCCCTTCAGGCTGTGTTCATGCAGCCAACACCAGTCTTCTCCCTGGGATCTGACCTCCCAAGCCTGAGCCTCAGCTCTCAGCCCTCACCTGCCCCGGCGGGTGAGCAGACAGGCCTCTCGGGCTGGTGAGTGCTGGTCGGCACCGATCCTCTGCGGGAATCTCTCCGCTTTGCCCTCCGCACCCTGTTACTGCGCTCTCCTCCGTGGCTCCAAAGCTTCCCCCCTCTGCCACCCGCAATCTCTGCCCACGAAGGGGCTCCTAGTGTGTGGAAAGTTTTCCTCCATCACGCCTCCCTCCCACTGGTGCAGGTCCCATCCCTATTCTTTTGTCTCTGTTTTTTCTTTTTTCTTTTGCCCTACCGAGGTTTGTGGGGAGTTTCTTGCCTTTTGGGAAGTCTGAGGTCTTCTGCCAGCATTCAGTAGGTGTTCTGTAGGAGTTGTTCCACATGTAGATGTATTTTTGATGTATTTGTGGGGAGGAAGATGATCTCCACATCTTACTCCTCCGCCATCTTGAAGGGCTCCATGATAAATAACTTTTAAAAACAAATATTATCTGTTCCTTGAAAACTCATGATTTAATGAATTTATAGAGCTCTGTTAATTAGTTTATGGGTTTTTTTTTGCTAGAAATATACATTAATATAAATTATTTCAATATAAATTATTTACCTTCTTTTAATTTTTATATGTGTAAAGCTTTGAGAAAATTTGTTCCAACATATCAATAAACTATAGGAAAGAAAAAAAAATTTAAGCAATATCATCAGATTTTTATTACAAGCAAAAGATAAATGCATGGTGTCCCATCTTTAAAAGTTACATTAAATCTTCTATTTGATAATAATGCCATCCTTTGCCAATTTTGATGAAATAAAACATTAGGAACTAACTGATCTGGAAAAGTGTTTCTTACCTAGTCATATGGATCATTCCATTTCTGGGAATTTTACTAAAAAGTTACTACCAAGATTTTATAACTTTTAATTACTACTCTTACCCTTTCACTCAAATGTACCTTGCTTGATATGTTAAATTCATAAGGGGTTGAAGAAATTGGAATATCATTAATCTCAATGTGTATTTGCTCACACTTCTTATGAATTACATTTTGTCATATGTTTTAAATATATTTTATGAATAATTTAGAGTTGTAGATATGGATATTTCAGTTGTTTTTTTTTTTTAAATGTCTGTTCTGTACCCTAATTGGCAAAGCCAGACAGATAAGCAGGTAAATCCTGCTTACTCACTACCAGAAAACATTTCATTTCATTTGTTTTCAGTCAAAATCAGTGTGTTAATGTGTAATGCATCTCTCTGACATCTCATTTATGAATGTCAATTCCAATGTTAAGTCATGGAATTCTTTCTGAATTTGTTGCCTAATGTTGTAGCTTCAATAATTCTTACTGATGCTTTCTTTGCTCTGATAAAATTCTACTTCAGGAGTAATTCTTCTTCTTCTACAAGAGTAGAGGTTTGGAAGAAGAAGGTCAATACTGAAAAACTCGTACAATTCTAGATTCCTCTCAATAATAGAGCTGAATTCAGAAGATCTCCAAATGGGTCAAACACTGATTCTAATGCTTCACCTTGTGCTTACAAACAAAACAGGAGACACTAATTCTCTCTTTCTCTCTCTCTTTTTCTTTCTCTCTCTCTGTGTATATACATATATGTATATATATATATATATATATATATATACACACACACACACAATATGTCATGTATGTCTATATCCATCTATCCATAAAACCAACCAACTTACTATCTAACTAACTATGAAAGACACGAAGACCTCTGGTGGTACCTTAATAAAAGATTCTTCAGAGACACAAGTTTTTCCAATTGCCACATATAGTGATCCAGAGTTTTTTATACCCTTTAAAGAAATGTATCATGGTAAGTTTATTCCAGAATTTGTGAATGCTTTGCATTCTTTTTCAAAGTGGAGAAGAGCTACTATTAAAGGTAGATTGAAAGTTGAATCAACATGATACTTGTACTATAAGTACAGATGAAATTTAAGAAAGAGTACAAGGGAAATTGAGGGTCTCGATATTGATTTCCTAATGTTATGTTTGGAAGGATCTTTGTTCATTGGGATACAAATATAGTTGCAATAGACAACTGAAAATATATGCCTAGCAAATAAAAAAGGTGAAAGAGATGCAGGTTTCTGCCTTACAAAAATTGAGGAGAGTAGAAATAGTAGTTATATAAGAAGTATTGATTCATTTATTCCTTGTGTTAATTTTTCTTCAAAGAAGATGGGAGGCTGAAGTTTTGTGGGGTTTTTTGTTGTTTTTTGTTGTTGTTGTTGTTTTTTGCGGTACACAGGCCTCTCACTGCTGTGGCCTCTCCCGTTGCGGAGCACAGGCTCCGGACGTGCAGGCTCAGTGGCCATGGCTCACGGGTCCAGCCGCTCTGCGGAATGTGGGGTCTTCCCAGCCCAGGGCATGAACCTGTGTCCCCGGCATCAGCAGGCAGACTCTCAACCACTGCGCCACCAGGGAAGCCCAAGTTTTGTGTTTATAATATTTTTAAAACTGAACACAGTGATTCACAAAGAGTAAAAATCAATATATAGTGTTAATAAATAAAATTTAATAATAAATCAATTGAAATAAACATATTTGTTATAAACATTCTGTCTTTTTCTATTAAAGTTAATACTCTGATGGAAACAATACATACATTTAAAAAGGGGTGACTAGTAGAGAATTACAAGTAATATTGATAGATTGGGTTTCTATTTAAATTAGAGAAAATATTTCAATAACTTTAAATCTAAAATTGACAATGATAAATTGGATAGCATTTAAAGTTTAAAAATGTTAAGTGCTTTCTTTGTGATTTTTATACAATTTAAAATGAATGAAATTCATTTATTATTTAGGGTAAATTTAAATAAACTGATGCCATTACATTTTTTAGATGGAAAAGTTGAGGAAAAAAGGCATAATTTCTGAAACTTTTAAGCATTTTTATGTAAAACTGAATAATGTAAATAAAAATCTAACTTCTGCAATTAAAAAAGGTAGACTAGAAAGAACAACGCAAAACTACCCCTTTGATCAGTCAACTTAATTTAGATGATTTGTTATCACAAAGACATTTCTGAACTTATTCAACTAGTAGGTGTTTAAACATGTGGATTCATAACCTTTCCCTGCCTGTATGAATGAGTAATATACACATCCTTATAACCAGTTAGGATAATATGTATTTGTTAAAATTATTATTTTTAAAAGTCCTCTACTGAATTATCTCACAATATATAGTAATGGAAAGAAGATGATAAATTACCTTTATCACATAATGTATCTTTATAAATGAAATAATGCAAGTATAAGTATTTTGTTAATATATTCTTAAGTATATTTCTGTTTGTCAGAAGAGAAGTGAAGCCTTAATTATCATATTAGGTTATATTTAAAATGTCAAACGTTCACATCACAGTATGCATAAATACGGTTACGATTTTTATCAGAATCTATAAGGAAGATGTCAAAGCTCAGGGAGATCTATGGAAAAACTGCTACTTACTGAGACAATGATTACTGTATGGAAGAAAAGTATTATCACAATACATTTTCAATTGTTATTGATTACTTAATTTAAGAAGTAAAGTGAATTTTGACTTTCCCTTCATCTGGTCTAGAATGTTCATATCAGTTAAAAATTAGGAGATTATCCTTTTATGAGAACTCTAAAAGCCTAGTACTGCACATACAGCTTGAAAGAAAGAAAGAAACAAAGAAATAAAGAAAGAGAGAGGGAGGGAGGGAGCGAGGGAGGAAGGAAGGAAGGGAGAATAAAGAAATCACAACTGGATAACTGTCATTCAGGCTCATAGAGAATTATTGAAATTTTACCTACATACCTTGCAACTGAATCTTATTCTCAGGACTCTGAACCAGAACAGAACTGACAGAATCTAGGTTGTCATAGTTACTGCAGCCAAGAGGACCCGTCCGTGTTTCTGTTACCTAAAGAACAAAACAAAACATCAACTTTATTTTATATACCAGACTTTACCATGTTCTTTCCATTCAATGTAGTTGTCACACACTGATATTATACATCTGACAGTAAACATCACTAAAAGGTCTAGGATCTGATACACACCAACAGTACACCTAAGCACAGAGGAGACAAATGACGCCCTTTATCTTCAATTCCATTTCCTTCTCTTTGGCCAGTCATCAATCTTCAGAGAAAATAATGGAAGCCCTCTTTGGTCAACAACATCCTTCACATAAGCTCACCGATTTTACCCAAGATAAGACAGAGCATGCTTTTAGGTAGAGAGCAAGTTTGACTCATATGAGAATTGTTTTTTGTTTGTTTATCTTTCCTCAATAAATCAAAACCATTTACCAGGCTACGGTCTAAAGACTGATATTATTATTTTATTCTTCTACTTAAAAATCTATAATTTCCTGTTCTTTTATGGTGGTAACAATGTCTAAACTCTTCTGCTTGGCTTCCATCTGCCCCACTTCTCCCAGCAGGCAGGCGATCTTGCTGTCCAGTTGGACTTTGTTAATTCTATACCTCTGCTTATACAACATCCTTCACCTTATCCCACCTTTCTCCTTTTGGACTAATTGGTTTTCTCTATCCTCAAGATCAACCTCATGTTCAAACACCCACACAAAGTAGTCCCTAATGATTCCCACTTGTATTACTTCACCATTTCTATAAAGTTATGGTTTGCAGGGCCCAACCTTAGCACTTAATTATGGAATCACATATTGCAGAGTAATTTTTTTCCCATGGGTGTCTTGGATGGATGGTATCAGGAGATGAGGAGGCATTTAATCAATTATGTCAGACTGGAAATTTGTCCTGAGGATATATTTTTTTAAACCAAATATTTTAAAGCAGAGGGGTATTGGAATCATTTTTGTGTTTTAAAATGATATTCACAACAACCAGAATGGTTTGCAAAACATCATTCAGCTCATTTTATTTCGAGTTCACAGCCACATAATGGCTTCCCATCTCACTCAGGGTAAAAGCCAGAGCCCTTTTCTATGGCTAAAAAGATTCGCTATTTTCCAGCTCCCTGTTACCTCTCTGAACTCATCTCTCTTCCACTTTTCCTCATTTACTCCACTCCAAGAACACTGGCTTCTTTGCTGTTTCCCAAACACATGATAGTTATCCTCCTGCTTCATGATTTTTGACTTGCTGTTCCCGAACCTGGAATGTTCTTCCTCGAAATATTTCTAAGCTCACTCGTTCACTTCAAGTTTTTGTTCAAATGTCTCTCTCTCTGGACTTCTTGGACTAACCTATTCTAAATGAATATACCTTCCCACATTTCCCTCTTCCAACCATTATTTCCTTTGCTCCTATCTTAGTTGGAAACATCCAGTAGAAGAAGTGACAATGTAGATATATTTCTTAGAAGTTACGTCGAAGATGGGATTACTATTTTAGGAATCAAAAACTTATAGGTGATAATCGAAGATAGAGCGATGGACACTTTAGCTCAGATGCATGGAGGGAATGCATAATTGTATCATGACAACTCTACCATATTTTCTAAACAACGAGTCCTTTAGAATAACCGAGATTGGCTATGAGCACAGAGCAACAATTGGGAATGTGATTTACTCTTTCTCTAACACCACACTGACTGTGTAGTCCTCTACTGCTGTTCTCCAGTGGTGACACAGAATATCCCTTACTTTGTTCAGGAAAATAATTTCTGATGTTGATATGTGTCACATACATGCATGTGCATGTATATGTGTGTATGATTAATATTAAATATAAATGATTAATCACAAATGAGTAAAAGGAAGATTAAGGCACCAAAGGAAATATTTAGAATTTAAGAAGATTTAAATCTTCATCTTGTCCTATCAAGTAGCTTAACTATTTTACCCCAACACACACAAATGTATACACACCACATTAATATAAAGAAATTCCAATGTTTGTCATTTTTAAGGAAGTTTTCTAAATAAAAGTGGCTTAAAGCACATACTCATTGACATAAGATATCTTAGAAATTGGTATGCAATCTCCTGAACACTTAACCGTTGAAAGAGGATAAACAGTATTATTTTATCTCATTAGAGATAGTCCCTTATATTCAGTTACTGTGTTCTTGAGAATAAATGCAGATTTAAATAACAGTCTTATAAATTTAGAGTTTTGAATATCTCTAGCTACCTCTATAGCTACAGATCATTTTATTCCCTTACCTTTCACAGCATACAATAATAAAATATAGTATATCCTACTGATGACTTAATTTTGTTCTTTACCATTCACAGCTGACTTCACTGATCATTGTCTGATTTAATATAAAAATTCACAAACTAGCACATTCAATGACGCAAATCCATTTTTCCAATTGTATTATATTTTAAGAACCTTACATGTCAGCATTAATAAATGTGTCAATACTTATTTTATATGTTCAATACTAGTGAAAGGAATAAAAATGAAAAGAAAGTAATAAAAACTAACTTATTGTACAAACAGTTCTATAGAGATATTAACTCTACCAAAAAATGAATTATGTAGTTGTGTCACAAGAGCTTGAACTTTTGTTCATCAGCTGACAGATGAACATCTGATTTTGGGGTCTCCATATATAATGTAACAAAGGAAGAGTTATTCAATAGCTAAACTTAAAAATGATTAAGGGCTTCCCTGGTGGTGCAGTGGTTGGGAATCTGCCTGCCAATGCAGGGGACACAGGTTCAAACCCTGGTCCGGGAAGGATCCCACGTGCCACGGAGCAGCTAAGCCCGTGAGCCACAACTACTGAGCCTGTGCTCTAGAGCCCACCAGCCACAACTACTGAAGCCTGCGTGCCTAGAACCCGTGCTCCACAACAAGAGAAGCCACCACAATGAGAAGCCCGCCACGGCAACGAAAAGTAGCCCCCGCTCGCCGCAACTAGAGAAAGGCTGCGTGCAGCAAGTAAGACCCAATGCAGCCAAAAATAATAAATAAATAAGTTAATTAATTGATTAATTTTAAAAAGAACTCAAAAAAAATGATTAAGACTGACAATAACCCAGTACTGATAGCATTCAGTGTTTTGATAAATGACATATAGAATGAGAAAAAATATTTTTTGATACTTATCTCTTGGTGAGAAGATGTTGAAACAGGGAACACTGTTTTCAGGATACAAAAATGATGTTATTTCTGAGGTGTTACATTGATTTGTGGTTTTATCTGAATATTATGAGGAAAATTAATGTTCTTGAGGGGCTGGGAAATTGAAAAGGGGAGTGGAATGTACAGAAATGGAAGACATGGGTAGGTCAGCTGTGGAATGTAAATTCAAACTGTGTTTAGCACAAATTTGTCTTCAAAATGTAACAAATGTGCTCTTCTCTAATTGACCACTTATGTGAACTGTGTTTATATATATTGTTAAAATTCAGAAAGGATATTAAAAGTATAGTAAATGGAAAAAAATGCCCATGTTTTCATTTCAACTTTTCCTATATTGTTTCTATTTTGTTTCATTAAGCTGATGTCTATTATTTTCACAGTTGGAGAATTTTACAGAGAGTAAAAGAAAATAAATAATCTTCCTAATTCGAAGAGATGACTTGGAAGTAATTATGTAAACAATAATATAAATTCAACTTTATTTAGGTTAAGATAAAGTGTTATAGATAATTCAGTTGGAAATAAAAAGTCTGTTATTTTTGATCAAATTTTCTGAGTCTTACACATTCTTAAGATAATATCATGCCACAATGATGCATTGGAGTTATAAAGTTAATTCAGAAAGAATTAGTTGAAGAAAAACTATCTCAAGCAAAAAAATAAACTATCTCAAGGAAAAAAAATAAAAAAGTTAAAACGATGAAAAAAAAGTGGGACAAAAAAAGAGTAAACAAACAAAAACACATCACATTCCTGAAGGAAAATAGTACTATTAGTACTAAAGTTCTATTAGAGAGTCCATTGTCTTAAAATTAACACACTATATATTTAAAATATTTCCAGTCAAAATCATAATCATGTTATATAATTTGAAGAAAATAGACTTAAATGAGAATGCTCAGGTCACCATCATAGCTCCACTGCTTACTAGAGAGGAACCGATCTAAGATTCAAGTTTCTGTCTGGTGAAATGGGTAAAATTTTCTTACAGCGTAAAGAGGTTGTGAAGAAAAATGAGATAATCCATGATATGTGCTTATCATGGGCCTGGACCACAGTAATGATTTCATAGTAAATGTAAAATGTGTGTAAATGTTTACTATTAAAAGGCAGAGGCACAATAACTCTATGGTAAACTTACTGGAATCATTCATAGTTCACCTCTCAATTAAGGCTGTAAAATCCTATTATTTTTTCTGACATCAGTGCTGCATGTTAACATTTTTCTCTGTAGACAGAGAAAGGGTGCCTGTGTTTTAGAACATCCTAAATCAAACTCACCCTTAAATGAGGCTATGCACAAATTTTGTACATCATATCAATATGCAAATCAAGTACAATATAGTAAGAATAATCCACAACAAGACTAAATCAGAAATATTGGTATAGAAAAAACAATGCGTAGTTCAACTGCATAGAACAGAAAAGAACATGAACGGAAAAGAACAACAACAGCAACTACACTGAAAATAGAAAAAGTTTCCTTATCTCTAGTGTAAAAGACAATCAAGAGTCTCTCAAAAAAGTATGCTTGTATGAGAAAATCTTTATCCACACTGAAAGAAAAAAGTGAAAGAAAATGTATACGCACTTTGTAAAATTATACATACACGTATGTTATAAATAGCTCTGTGAACCTCCTATTGCTCTAAGCTTTTTTCAGATGAAACAGTTTGGTTCACCATTTTAACTGAACTGATTATTGTTTATCAACAACATAATAAAATGCATGATTGTATGAACAGTTATCTCTTATTGCAAATCTGTAAATACACATTTTTTAAAGTTTATAATGTTCCTAGAAACTTTATCTGAAATCAAGAGGGAGAAATATTTTTACCTCCTAAACTCAAAGAAAGACAGGAATGTGTCTATTCTCTATTACAATGACTTGTCATCTATAAACTATTTATTGATCATATGATAATAAATATGGAATAGCAGGATTATTGTTCCAAAATGTCATTTTTAATGACAAAATTAATAAATATGCATGTTGGAAATTCAAGCAATGAAACAAATTGAAAAGCCCAGAGGAACAACTACTTTCCCACAATTATATATTTGCCTTCATCTTTTTATCAGACTTGAAAATGGTTAAAATTAGGGGCAACTGCTATTCACGGCCATCGTTTATTCACAGCACCAAATTTTCATGTGCTTACATTTTTACAGCCATTTTCTCCTTAAAAAATATTGCATTTAATTTGTTTCAAAATTATACTAGAGTATATTGAAACAGTTTTTGAATAATTTAATATCACCATTGATTATGTATATGAAACAACAGAATATTGATAAGTACAATTTGGCTCATTTACAAAGAGTTATGCACAGAGAGAGAATCTAGTGTCTCCCCTGTGGATTTGATTATCTCTTCTAGAGACCTACATCTTAGCTAGATAATACAAAAGAAATGCTAATATTTAAGAGCGTATCTTGACTATCCCATATCATAGTAAGAGAAATGCATTTACACGGGGGGCTGGGGTGGAAGGAGCAGTGAAATTGGTTACTGGTACCTACATCTGGATGAACTGCAGTACCAGATACTGCCTACATTTTTTAGTGTGGACCACATTCTTCCATATTTCATTCAAAAATGCCATACAATATAGTACACTTCAAATGCCACTACTTCCAGAAATAATCTTTTTAATCTTTAATCACCTAACACACTTAAAAATTTTTTTTGTTAAGAATAAATTAGAGGACATCAACCATATTTGTCTCATATTGCACTTTCGATGTTTTAACAAGTTTTCTCACTTAATATAAGAACTGGTAATTTTTTAAAAATAAAAATAAAGATGTATTATTGTATAAATTTTTCCTCAAAATTTATTCATTTTACTATCTCTTTCTTTATTAAAAGACATTAGTTAGCGTCATTGCAATCCAATAAATGACTCATATCCAGAATATATGAAGAAATCTATAGGACTTCTGGTTTCCAGTTCTGCATATATGGAGGTTGGAAGTCACTACTCCCTCCTAACAACGTCAAACCCTAACAATAAGGAAAACAGACTGAAAAATGAACAACTCTTCTTGGACCCATCAGAGAAGGAAGCAAACTGCTACCCCCAAGATTGGAAAGACAGGGAATACAGGGAGTCATAGTTCAGAGCAGAAACTTGAGAGTTGAAACAAGTATGGGAATCAGTGCTAAGGTAGGAAAAACTGAACTTCCATTGACAAATGGCTAGAGAGTAAGTGTGTGGAAAAGTCTGGGAGTTAAAAACTCCAGAGGGACCCAGTCATAAAAAGGGTCCTCATCATATTTTGAGATTTACCTCCAGGAGCTCAATCAGGTTCCTACAGTAAATATTAAAGAAAAATCCCCTCTTGCTTCCCACAGTGCGAGGGGAAACTGAACCATTTTGAAATACTGTGGAGCACTCCGCTCTCCTCTGCCCTCAGGGGAAACTAGTTAACCAGAGCCAAACTCTCTGTGGGACTATCTGAGCCTAACTGACCTAGGGGAAGGGGAATACCTAATTCCAGCCCACTTTAGCCATCTTGTCACACTCCAGGGGTGAGGAAGAAAAGGACTGAGAAACTCTCGTGAAGTTTACAGTCCAAAGGCATAGGCTCCATAAAAGACAGACCAAACTATAGGACCATGGAATGCTTCCCCTTCCCCGCACCTCATCATCACATTACTAAAGGCCTGTTTATAGTAGTTCCTTTTACCCAGTACGTCATGTCCAGCTGTCAAGAAAAAAAGTACAAGTTATACCAAAAGGCAAGAAACACAATCTGAAGAGACAGAGCAAGCACCAGAACAAGACATGACAAAGATGCTGGAATGATCAGATCAAGAACTTAAAACCACTATGATTAATATGCTAAGGGCTCTAATGGATAAAGTAGAGAGCATACAAAATCATAGACAATATAAGCAGAGAGATGGAAATCCTAAGAATGGAAAAGAAATGCTAGAGGTAAAAAGCACTGTAACAGAAAAGAAGAATGCCTCTGATGGGTTTATCAGTAGACAGGTCTGAGAAAGAATCTCTGAGCTAGAGGATATATCAATAGCATCCTCAAAAATCAAAAGCAAAGACAACAAAGACTGATTTAAAAAAAAAACACAGAACAGAATATCCAAGGATTGAGGGACAACCACAAAGGGTGTGACACAAACATAATGAGAATACCAGAAGGAGAAGAAAGAGAACAAGGAACAGAAAAAAATATTTGAAGCAAGAATGACTGAGAATTTCCCCCAAATTAATGTTCAAGATCAAACCACAGATCCAGGAAGATCAGAAAACACCAAGTAGAAAAAAATGCCTAAAAACGATACTAGGCATATCATTTTTAAATTACAGAAAATAAAAAATAAAGAAAAAATCCTGAATGAAGCCAGAGGAATAAAATACGCTACCTATAGAGGAACCAAGATACGAATTACATCTGGCTTCTCTTCAGAAACAAAACAAGTAGACATTGAAATATTTATGGTGTTGAAAGAAAAAAACACCAACCTAGAATTTTGTACCCTACAAAGTTAACCTTCAAAAATGAAGGAGAAATAGACTTTCATACACAAAAATTGAGGAAATTTGTTGTCAGTAGACTTGCCTTGCAAGAAATGTTAAATGAAGATCTTCATAAAGAAGAAAAAATATTATAGGTCAGAAACTCAGATCTATATAAAGTAACAAAGAACATCAAAGAAGGAATATGTGAAGACAAAATAAAACCTTTTTATTTTTCTTATTCTTAATTGACCTAACTGATAATAGTTCATTCAAAATAATACCAAAAATGTATAAATTATGTATGTTTACATATATATCTTATGAGTATATATATCTTATGTGTGTATTGCATATATATATATATATATACACATGTATATATATATAAGTGAAATGAATGACAAAAATGATAGAGTAATACAAGGGATGGGAGGGAAAATTAAGCTTATTTTGTTATTATAAGGTACTCACACTACCCATGAAGTGATATAGTGTTATTTGAAAGTGGACTTGAATTAGCTATAAATGTATATTGCACACTCCAGAATGATGACTAGAAGATGTAAAAAAAAAAAAAAAAAGAAAAATAAAGAATTATAACTAATATGCTTCAGAAGAAGAGAAAATGGAATAATATAAAATGCTCAGTTAAAACTACAGAAGGCAGACAAAGAGTGGAGGACAAAAAAAGGAACAGAGAACAAGGGCAACAAATAGAAAACATTAATGAATATGGTAGATATTAATGCAGCTAAATCAATAATCACTTGGAACATCAATACATTAAAAGACAGAAATTGTCAGAATGGAGCAAAAAACAAGGCCAAACTATAGACTGTCCACAAGGAACCCACTTTAAATATAAATCTACATACAGATTAAAAGTAAATAAATGGAGAAAAATATACAATTCTAACACTAATCAAAAGAAAGTAAGAGTATAATTACATAACTATTTTAATTTCAGACAGAGCAGACTTTGAAGCTAGTAAAGTAACAAGGGATAAACAAGGGCATCACACAATGATGAAAATATCAACTCTCCAAGAGATATAATAATACTTAATATGTATGTGCCTAACAACAGTGTATCAAGCTATATGAGGCAAAAATTAATAGAACTGTAAAAAGAAATGGATGAATCCAATAGCTTAGTTGGAAATTTCAACACCCTTCTATTAGAAATGGACAGGTCCAACCTGCAAAAATGTAAGTAAACCTTAATTTACAACTTACTGTTGTAAACCAACAGTAAGATGGCAACAGCAATACTTAAAAAAACACTTGACAAACAGACAACATTAGCATCTAATCATCATGAAACTCTGCAATTTCCTTATGAGGGAATTTAAAAGAACAATGAGATAGCATTACCCCTTCCCAAATATCTTAAAAGAGTATAATGATAGAATATGCCAAATGCTGATAATAATGCAGAAGAAGTGTAATTCTCATACACTGCAGCTGGGACTGTAAATTAGTACCACCACTTACACTTTAGAAAATTCTTTGAAACTATCTACATAAGCAGATGGAGGCAAATCTTATGAGCCCAACCTACAGCCAACAAAAATATGAACATGTGTGTAACCTAAAGACACATGCAAATAGGTTCATAGCAACACCATTCTCAATAATCCCTAACAGAAAAAAAATCAAAATGTTAATCAATAATTCAGTGTATAAGTAAATTGAGGATTTGAATACTGTACCACAATAAGAATAAATTAAAGTCAATGGCACAGAATAACTTGAATGAATCTCACAAATATAATGTTAAATGAAATAAGCCACATATATTATGCTTCCTCCAATATGAAGTTCAAAGTCAGACAAAAGTAATTTATGATGTTACAAGCCAGGATGGTGGTAACACTTTGTGAATAGAAGTTATAGTAGAGGATATAAGGGGACTTCTTGGATTCTGGTAGTGTTCTGTGTTTTATATAGATGATGGAAGCTCAAATGTGTTCCAATCTCAATACTATGATTGTGCACTTTTCTGTATATGTGTTATATATCAGTAAAACATTTACCAATAAAAGTTGGTTAACATTATTCTCCTCATGAATTACATCAGGGCAGGTACCATGTCATCTACATCTACATCTATATGGATATCTATGTATCTATCTACCTATCAATTTATATATCTGTCTGTCATCTATCTATCCATCAGTCATCTATTTATACTACAATACTAGCTTGGATCTTTGCACATGTATCCTTTCAAATTATTATTATAATGTGATTTTGTAAAAAAATGTGCTAAAATCTGACAATGATTGTGAAAAACAAATGACTTATTTTTAGATTATTAACATAATAGCTTACTTAATCAAATCAAATCCCCTTTTAATCATCTTAAAATATCATATTTATTTTATCTTTTTTCAAGGCCACAATTATGCCTATTCTGTAATTGCAGATATGCAAATGATAAAGCAATTCTATATACTAGGCAC
Organism: Physeter macrocephalus; assembly: GCF_002837175.3. Taxonomy (NCBI): domain Eukaryota; kingdom Metazoa; phylum Chordata; class Mammalia; order Artiodactyla; family Physeteridae; genus Physeter; species Physeter macrocephalus. Next base: position 11,607,095 of record NC_041217.1, on the reverse strand, counting down.
TAACTTATAGATTAATCATTCATTTTTATTTTGTAGTTACTCATAATTGCAAAATATATACTTATCTCTGATAAAAAGAAAATAGCCCTTTCCTAATAATCTCATCTATAGGTATAACAATAAAATTATGATTATATAAGCAAGCTAATTAAATATTCCATTTTTCCTAATGGGAATTAATTTTTAGGTTTACTTTGGTTAAAAGTTTTGAAATCCTTTGCAAATAAATCATTGTTTGATATTTAAAAGATAAGAGTTTACTGAATTTCTATAATACTCAAAACAGAAACCCTAATAATGACAACAGTATCAGAAAAAGACTTCATGGGTCTACTTGGAAAGACTTCTGAAAGCAACGATGTTTTAAACAAAATTAAAAGCACTATTTCCCAAGAGTAGAACGTTATTTGAGAGAGTAAATATACTAAGCATCAGGAGACTGAAATCCTCAAGATATTTTAATATCTTACTCCTTTTTCTTATCACAAAATTTTCTGTTTCAATATGGCAATTATAAAATTACAATCATCTGCTTCCATTTTTTTTTTTTAACTGTAAACTCCCTATTCGTAGTTAAACACAGTACCTGGCACGTGGCAGAAATTCAATAATTGTGAACCAAATTGGTGGATAAATATTTACCTTTTAGTTAGAGTCTTTATTAAAAAATACTTTATTTAACATTTTGAGAACCTCCTGAAGAAAATGGAGCAGTGCTAGCATATATAAATTTTAGAGCTATCGGGAGTCTTAGAAATCATCTAGCCTCACCATCTCATTACACAAATGAGGTATCTGGAACCTAGGGAAGTTTTACCATCTCCCTATCACGTAAGTGAAATGAGAGCTGCAACTGGGTCTTGGAACCTCCTGACTTATAAATCATATACCCATTCCAAATATCATATTGGCTTTCCAAGCTCTAGACTTAATGATTTTGAAACTTTGCTTGTCTTAATCGATCTTACTCATTCTGTCTCTCTCTTTCACTCTCTCTAGCAATAAAGTTACAACAAAGCACAATTTAATTGGTCTGGATTGAAGTACAAGTCAATTAAAACGGTGTAGTATCTTGGTCATTCTCATGAACAATAAATATTGCTATGAATGTGCAGTTGATATAACTTTGATGGGAAGCCAAATGAGTTAGCTTTTATTCTAAGTATTAATTTATTAATGCTTTGAAATATAACTTCCCACATATTCTTAAATTACTCTAGCCCAGACTTCTGAAAAGGAAAATACAAGTGTTGATTAGTTTCTACTATGTCATAAAACAGTATGCTTGTTCTGTTCCTACACATATAAGATCTTTTACCATTGCATATGGTTAAATCTATCAAACTAACAAAAAGCTTTAGAACATGTTGATACCAAAAAAAATAATTTTGTATATATAAATTTATATATATAGTATATGTTATAATTGATTATATGTGATAATTATATCATATGATAATACTTAAACATATTTTATGTATGCAACTATATAAATTTTAGATATAATATATAAACTATAGTTAAGTATATGTGATAATTATATCATATGATAATACTTAAACATATTTTATGTATGCAACTATATAAATTTTAGATATAATATATAAACTATAGTTAAGTATATATAACTATATCATATGATATTGATATTACATATGATAATTATAAATTGTATATAATTAGAAATTAAATACATATATAACACCTGTTTCTTTCAAATGTGAATATTGAGTTAAAAGATATTTTACCATTTTTTTCTTCTGCCAGTCATTAATTTTTATTTCAAAATTTTACTAAGCACTTAACATCAAACTTCAGTTCAATATAGTTCTATTTCTTTACCCTGCTGCAATATTTCTTGGCCTTAATATTTAATTAGAAATGAATTTTCAAACACATTGTTAACTATAGGAAGCATATAAAACTATTCATATTGGAATGAATACATCAGTAGCAATGACTTCCTTAATCTTTTAAATTATTTTATTACTTATAATAGTTTTGTGGGAAAAGTGCAAGTTTACATGTAAAATGTATGTTCTCAAGTGAAAAATACAAAAGTATATCAATGCTAAATTTCCTTGCATCTCCACACAATAATACACATGACAGTACATTATTCACAATTAATATCATGATTTAAAATATATTTGACACTGTCAATGTTTCTTGAAACTGCTCCAAAAATTTAATGCAAGTTTAAAATAGTACATGAGATACAATCAGTGCTCAGACGATTCATGCCTTTACATGAAAATCACAAACATGAATCAAACATAAATTCAATGTAAAGGAGCAGTACCATTGTTGAATTATTTATCTATGCAAATGATTTTATATTGAAAATTATTTCCCCTAATTCAAGTCCCCAGAGTTTCAATAGATAACACACTTTCAACTATTAAAATCATAGATTTATAGGATTGTGGGTTTCTTGACATTTTAAAAAATTGAAGTATAGCTGAAGAATTGTATTCTTAAAAGCTATCGAGTTTATGGGAAGAACAGTGGTACTTTACATGCGAGGATAAAAAGTATAATTATAAACTATATTAAGTTATGTAAATAAATTGTAAAATATAAGGAATGAGAAACAATGTAGATAAAATATAATATGTAAAATAAACTATTAAGTTTTGAGGAGAGTAATACAAAACACATGACACACATTTAATTTAGGGACAAAACAGAGTATGTCTTCTTGGAGAGCAATTGCTTCAGTGCAATTTCCACTTATACTAGCTACTGTGAGTCCAGGCATGGCTACAATGATTGACCTATTGTCTCATACCCTACAAATTATCCTCTATCAAAATAACACACATGTACATGACCCACAATCACCCACATGTAAACCTGTTGAGAAAGACTGTGTATGCCCTTTGAGCATATGTTAAAATACAAAATTGCACAGGAAGCTAGAAAAGAGTTTTCTCAGGTTCTTAAAGTGTCTATTCAGTGTGATATGGAATAAGGTGAACTGGACACAATTTAGTCAGAAGTCCAACTAACATCAGGACTCCTTTATGCTTAAACCATGGTTATCATGAAATTTAAATGTGTGGCACTTGATTGGTCTTGGAGAGGCCAAATCTATATGCTCACCCTTACAGATGTTATTTTGATTTATTTTTTAAATAACACAAAGCTTAAGATCACAGCAATTTTAAGAAAACTCTATAGCAAAAAAAAAAAAAAAAAGCTTTCATTGATTTCTATTTTTTTTTTGGCTTTCTGGGTCTTTTATTTGTACCCATGTATGTCTGTCACCCCCATGAATGGGCCCGGGAGAATCAACTGACCTCCTAGAACACTTCATGCAGTGAGGGGATGGGGTGAAGAAAGAAAGAAAGAAGTGATTCTGATGCATGGGTCACCCTCCACCCCTCCTCACTGGTGTGTTGGGCAGGGAGAAGGGAGGGCCTGATTGTCCTGGTGGCTCAGGGTTGCAGGAGACTGGGGGTGGGTGTGGAGGAGGAGGAAGGGCCAGGCTGAAGGCTGGGCTGTTGGTGTCTCCTCCCACCGTTCACTCTGGGCTTGGGTTTGCCATGGCTTCCTTTGGTCCAAGTTTCGGCCTGGTGCTTAGTTCTGTGTCCCGTTTGGCTATTGGCCCAGAGGCCTTTTTATGCTGCTGCTGCTGCAGGGCCAGCTGCAAGGCCCAGATTCTCAGTGGCTGCATGTAGGCCAGCGAGCGGAACACCCACTGCTGGCAGTATGCCTCCGGCGTCTGGAAGGCCAGGCCCAGGCGTTCCCACACAGTACAGTAGCAGCCTTCAGCCGTCTGGAAGCCTTTCCAAGTCAGGCCCTCTTGGATCATGGTGGCTGCCAGCCCGCAGAGCACACCCACACAGACTTCATCAGACTGAACACTGGATCTATCAGGAACACCATGGGCTGCATTCCATTCAGAGCTCCCACGGCCCCTCCTGCAAAGGCCTGGACATTGAACTCAAAGATAGTTTGGAGAGCACGGACCACATGTGGCGTAGGAAATACCTCACTGTCTCCTTCTCCTAGGCCACTGGCCCTCAGGAACCACTGGCCAGCACACTGGTCAGACATGATGCTATAGGACTGAGGCTGAGCACTGCATAGTTGTAATAGCGGCCACTCCACAGCAGTCTCTCACAGGCCTCTTGGCCCCAGCTAAGGATGGAAGAACATTTATCCTGGACCTCCTGTGCCCCACACAGAGCAGTCATCTTGACCATCACAGCCATAGCTGCCAGCCACAGTCCTCCAGAGTAAGCACTGGGGTCTGTGGTGACCCATCCATCATAGGTTTGGTCTGCATAGCCTCCATTCTCAATGAGTCCATCTTGGTCCTTGTCAAACTTCACTTCAGACTCCATCACAGCCAGACACACAGGCTACATGTCCCTCAGGAAGCACTGGTCAACCATCAGGTAATAGTCCCAATAAACCTGCAGCACAAACTTCAGGTTCAGGTCCTTCCAGTCTGCTATTAGATTTCTAACTACACACACACACACACACACACACACACACACACATATATATATATATATATATATACATATATATATATTTATAAAACTGACATTTTTTAAAAAGCTGCATTTGTGATAGCTATAACTGACGATGTTACATAAATGGTAACCTTGTACCTCATTATATGAAGTCTAAAGGGATATTGTCATTACACTATAGTTGGCTAAAAGTTTTCGATGTATTCAATATTAATGTGAAAAAAATAAGGCTTCACCGCCACAGGGCAGTTACAAACAACAAACACAGATGGCAACCCGGTTCAGGGCTGTGGCATGCCATCTGCATTCTGGCAAGAGTTATTAGGCCACCACTCACATGTTAATGCTACTGTGAGCCTGAATGCCACTTCCCCCGGACCTGAGAAATTACACTTTAGGGAACTCAGAAGCCAGAGGTTTTTTTCTGTTGCTTCACATAAAAAATAGATGTAATCTCAAATAGCATTCATTACATTTGTTTTAGAAATGAAAGAAACAGAAGAGGTAAAACATTAAGAATGATTTTACTTTCTTTATTGTTTATTCTATGACTTGCAATCTCATTGCCTTTTAGTTGTTAAAGCTACTTAAAATTATCACGAATTTTAAAACACAATGGCAATTTCACAATACAAGTACACTTTTTTTGGAGTTCGTGTAAATCATGATATAAAACTTACAGTGTTTTGTAATCATTTTCAACAATGATGTTGTCAGCTATCCTATATAAGTGAAAATACAAAACTAGGAGTTACATGAAATGCTACATTGAATATAACATCACTGAAGAAATGGGATTAGGAGATTCTTCAGCCCCTATTGCTACTCCCTTGGAGAAAGTAATCTCTAATTGCAAAAGAACATGCATGGCTGTTTCCTCTGGTTTTTCTTATTCATTTCCTAAATAGTTTCTGTACCTCTTAATCCAACCACTCCAAGCTGTTCCTTTATCTTGATGTGTTTTCTCTCTTCTTTGATGGAGTAAGCAAAGAAGCAGTTAGGCTGAATATACCAAAGATGTTATAGACTCTAACCTACAACTGAGCAAATGCCACTAAGTTCACAAACAAAAACCTGCTGCCAGGATGAGTGAGCAAAGGGTAACACTAAACACAGCCACTTATTTCATTAATCCTGTTATATAAATTATTTTATCAGTATATTTCTAAATCTATCCAATCTGCCCAATTGGTACTCACCTGGAGTCTCAGTCAAGCAGTTAACTGTGAGCTGATGCTCCAGATGATATAAACACTAACCAATTGACTTATCTACTTTGCTTCCTTTTGACAGAATAGCTAAAAATATGCAGATGCAAATGTCAAGTGCTGGAGGAAAGGCACCCATCACCATATTAGAAGACAATGGCAGCTGTATCAAGGGTGCTGCCACTCTATCATGGCTGGTAGGGCATATAAAGCACACCCTGGGACAATCTGTCACTGTCAAAATGCCAACTGCAAAATGCTCTGCCATACTAAGATACTGAAGCAGGGCACCTGGTTAGAATAGGCTTATGTTGTGTCACAAATTTAATAAAACTATTTCATCATTATTATTTTTAATTTTCGCCTTTAATCTCGGAGTCAGTAGAGTATCGTAACATTTCCCACAGCTCCCACTATTTTATTTCAAAAAAATACTTTCACTAAAATTGTCACATGACTCCTCTGAAATTCCACGTTTAATATGACTGTTCCGAACTACTTATTAAAACATTTCTTATTGCTTCTCATTAGAAATGGAAAACTTTTTATTATAGTCTTTTGAAGTTTCAGCAGTATTGAATATTTCTGAATTCCTTAAGCATATCAAAAGCTTCTGACTTCACTTATCTTATTATAATAGGACAACTAATACCTGTGCACAGACTGGCTAAACTTTCATACCGAGAGGGTCATATTCTTCCATTTGTCACCCAATTAAACAAGCGCACAGAGAACTGATAAGTGCACCACACTAAAACTCAACAGACTGAGGCATAATTAGAGAGAATTGGATTTCTTGTTTCAACTGGCCATTACAGAAATGGTTCTGCTGTCACTCTTTTCTTTCTTCTTTCCTTTCTTTTTTTCTTCTTTCTTTTTCTTTTTCTTTCTTTCTTTCTTTGTTTGTTTCTTTCTTTCCTTTTTTTTTCAAAAAATAATTTGGCTTTGCTCACACACAAAACAGGGCAAATTTAAATTCTTTAGCAACTGATTATCACTAAAAGTCAGCACTAAGATAACTTCAAACGAATTGAAAAACTGTAAGAGAAGGCAGAATCTTATAGTCCACATAAATTACATATGCATTATTAAAATTCTAAGAGCCAGAACAAAGCAATAAATTGGCCAAGTATGTCAGCAATATCAAAATCACATTCTTGGCTCATTTAATTTTTTTGTAAGAAAGCTTTTGTTTTAATTATTCTCTATGGAAGATTTTCAAAATTAGAAAATAATCTGCCTTTTAAAACAAATTATAATTTCATCTTTCCTTGGCTCAGTTGGAAAACAAGTAGTCTTTACTTGCTAACACATTGAGTGTATGAGTATTTGCCCATGCATTATATGGGGCCTGATGAAAACATCTGAGCTGCTACTTCAGCTGTATTATGTTGAGGTGTTATTTCAGCTGTTTAGGTTGGTTGCCTGCTCCCCCTACTTTACTATAAATTTAATTTCCCTTATTGATACAACCATTGTGTCTCCCACTAGCAGCCATTTTTGTCTCCTGAAAGTCTATTACTAATCTATTATCAGTGAGGAAGTCAGATAAGCAAGCTGGGCAGATTTGTTCCTGAATAGTTTCTATGTGAAAATATGGCAGACGCCATATCCTAAAGATATGGGCTTTAGGAATGGAAATCTCTTTTGACTGATTACTCAGGAGTCTTCTCTACTTGCCTTTAAGTTTTCTGACATGATATAGTTTAAGTTATTGAAAAATAACACTCAAATTTTTTAAAGTGATATATTTCAAATTACAAGTATCAGGATTATGCTTAATCCTATAGTTATGCTAAATTTTCAAGCATAGAGGATGAAGCAATTAGGTTACCAGAAAGGGAAAGAAAAAACAAAAGTACAGATGGGAATTAATTTCTATTTCCAGGTTTGTCACCTGTTAGTTATGTAGCTACAAGTTAGAAGTTGCTGAGATTCCACAACAGCCTCCCCATAGATAAAGAAAAATACCTTACCTGAATTACCTTGGGAAAAAATAAATTTTTATATATATTATATTGTATTATATATTATACGTATTACATATATTATATACAATGAACTAGTTAATTTCTATACAAATCCAGGTTTTTGTTATCAAAAAAATAACTAGACTCCACGGTGTACTTCTCATATTAGTCAAGTTTCTGTTAGCAAGGTGGTAACGTACTTAGATATCAGAAATTGTGTATTTGTCCATGTTGATGGATCCGATAGATGAACTGCACATAAGAATTGCACTTGACATACATGAGTACTCAATATATAAGATTTTCTAAGAAAGATATTCCAAAGATAGAGAGACAGATAGATAGATAGAAAGGGAAAGATATCTCAAGAGAGATCTATATCTGTATCTATATTTATATGTAATCTACATATTTGTGTAATCTCTGAAAATGTAGATCAAATTAATTGATAGAATTTTTAAAGAAAACTATATATTTTGAATTGAAAATCATCAAACAATAAAAAGATGAGTTATATAGAAATATCTGAGTCATTTCTTATGGTACAGTTTTAAGACCTATTGTCAACATAAAGATGCTAAAGTTATTCTACAGTTTACCTGTCTTTAATAGTGTAAAACTGAAGTGAATAGTTTCTGGTCCTCTGTATTATACAAAATGATAATCTATCAAATCAGGTTATACCTCCTCAATATTTCTAAATTTTGCACTCTCAATAAAGAAACCTGGGTTCTAGTCTTAATTTAGTTCTTCCTTTTCCTGGTAGAAATCACCCAGAATAATTGGCCTTAGCTGTCTCATATATAAAAGGAGATAATTTAAGAAGATGATCTCTAAAGCCCTTTGATTAACACTTAACCTTATTTCAAATGGTGGTGGGTGGTAGAGGGAGGGAAAAAGGATACCCCTTTGGTTTTCTTTTTCTTTTTCTTTTTTTAAATTACGGACTTTTTTTTGCCTCTCACTGATCTGCTCTACACAATATTAATTGAAATATAATTATATGTATACATTTTTGAGAGATTAACACATATATGTTAATATCTTTATATTAAAAAATTATTTCCATTAGTTCAACCATCCTTCAAAGATTAATCCATATAGTCAATATTGTCATTTGTACCTTGTGCCCAATGAGACTAAACCTTGGAAGGTTCAAATCCATCCAATTCAGCAAATGTTATCAAGGCAAAAAGCCTAGTTTAGTGTCCCTTCTTTGAATGTTTTCTTGTTTCACTCCTGTTTCAGAATTCCTTTCATGTCAACATATGGATTCATTGAAAAAAATGTGTTTTTTAAACAAAATATTTTATCCATCTTTCTTAGTTATTTTCAGTGGAAGATCTGCGTTACCTCTTGCTACATGAGAAGAAGGCTTTGACATTCTTAATCACATTAATTAATTTGCTCTTTCTTTTTTATAGTCTGTTGTTTTGTTTGTTTGCTTGTTTGTTTTAATGGCAAAATACAATCCATTCACATTTTGCCTTCTACTGATATTCTTGATTTGTATCCTTTTTTATGTTAGGATTGTTTTTTATTTTCTTTATCTGATTCTTTCTTCTTTTTCCCTCATTTCACTGATTTAATCACATTGTTATTTACTTCTTTTTTTCTCTTATAATATAGGATATACTGTTATACCTCTGTCTTCCATTAATATTTAGTTTCCCTTTGTCAATACTAATAATCAAAATTATTCTGTGCCATAATATGAAAAGTATATTCCACAAAACTCTATTCCACAATGTGTCCCTAACCTATTAAGATGATATCTTTTGAATATTTTCTTTTCTCACCATCTATTCTTCACCTTTCCCCAAATGAATAAAGACCTTTGGAATCCTATTTTCTTCCACTTTTCAATCAAATACAATATTTTTGTGTATTTTTCCCCTAAGTTTTTATAGTTCTATACTTGCATAAGAATTACTTTTACATTATGTGACTTATGTTTAAAAAATCTTGATTTAGAACTTATATTTTGTATTTTCAAAGACTGTATCCATTTACATTTAGATTGAACTCTATGACTGACTGTACGTGCATGCGCTCATGCACACACACACACAGACACACACATACAGTGTGGCTGAACCACACGGACTCCATTTTGTCATTTCTGTCTTAGGCCTTCTGTCCTACACCTTCCCTTTTTTTTTTTTTTAACATCTTTATTGGAGTATAATTGTTTTACAATGTTGTGTTAGTTTCTGTTGTATAACAAAATGAATCAGCTATATGTATATATATATCCCCATATCCCCTCCCTCTTGCGTCTCCCTCCCACCCCTCTAGGTGGTCACAAAGCACCAAGCTGATCTCCCTGTGCTATGCAGCTGCTTCCCACTAGCTACCTATGTTACATTTGGTAGTGTATGTATGTCCATGCCACTCTCTCACTTCGTCCCAGCTTACGCTTCCCACTCCCCGTGTCCTCAAGTCCATTCTCTACGTTTGCGTCTTTA
>NC_041217.1:11565287-11594232 GCF_002837175.3 Physeter macrocephalus | reverse complement strand
ATATATATATATATATATATATACATATATATATATTTATAAAACTGACATTTTTTAAAAAGCTGCATTTGTGATAGCTATAACTGACGATGTTACATAAATGGTAACCTTGTACCTCATTATATGAAGTCTAAAGGGATATTGTCATTACACTATAGTTGGCTAAAAGTTTTCGATGTATTCAATATTAATGTGAAAAAAATAAGGCTTCACCGCCACAGGGCAGTTACAAACAACAAACACAGATGGCAACCCGGTTCAGGGCTGTGGCATGCCATCTGCATTCTGGCAAGAGTTATTAGGCCACCACTCACATGTTAATGCTACTGTGAGCCTGAATGCCACTTCCCCCGGACCTGAGAAATTACACTTTAGGGAACTCAGAAGCCAGAGGTTTTTTTCTGTTGCTTCACATAAAAAATAGATGTAATCTCAAATAGCATTCATTACATTTGTTTTAGAAATGAAAGAAACAGAAGAGGTAAAACATTAAGAATGATTTTACTTTCTTTATTGTTTATTCTATGACTTGCAATCTCATTGCCTTTTAGTTGTTAAAGCTACTTAAAATTATCACGAATTTTAAAACACAATGGCAATTTCACAATACAAGTACACTTTTTTTGGAGTTCGTGTAAATCATGATATAAAACTTACAGTGTTTTGTAATCATTTTCAACAATGATGTTGTCAGCTATCCTATATAAGTGAAAATACAAAACTAGGAGTTACATGAAATGCTACATTGAATATAACATCACTGAAGAAATGGGATTAGGAGATTCTTCAGCCCCTATTGCTACTCCCTTGGAGAAAGTAATCTCTAATTGCAAAAGAACATGCATGGCTGTTTCCTCTGGTTTTTCTTATTCATTTCCTAAATAGTTTCTGTACCTCTTAATCCAACCACTCCAAGCTGTTCCTTTATCTTGATGTGTTTTCTCTCTTCTTTGATGGAGTAAGCAAAGAAGCAGTTAGGCTGAATATACCAAAGATGTTATAGACTCTAACCTACAACTGAGCAAATGCCACTAAGTTCACAAACAAAAACCTGCTGCCAGGATGAGTGAGCAAAGGGTAACACTAAACACAGCCACTTATTTCATTAATCCTGTTATATAAATTATTTTATCAGTATATTTCTAAATCTATCCAATCTGCCCAATTGGTACTCACCTGGAGTCTCAGTCAAGCAGTTAACTGTGAGCTGATGCTCCAGATGATATAAACACTAACCAATTGACTTATCTACTTTGCTTCCTTTTGACAGAATAGCTAAAAATATGCAGATGCAAATGTCAAGTGCTGGAGGAAAGGCACCCATCACCATATTAGAAGACAATGGCAGCTGTATCAAGGGTGCTGCCACTCTATCATGGCTGGTAGGGCATATAAAGCACACCCTGGGACAATCTGTCACTGTCAAAATGCCAACTGCAAAATGCTCTGCCATACTAAGATACTGAAGCAGGGCACCTGGTTAGAATAGGCTTATGTTGTGTCACAAATTTAATAAAACTATTTCATCATTATTATTTTTAATTTTCGCCTTTAATCTCGGAGTCAGTAGAGTATCGTAACATTTCCCACAGCTCCCACTATTTTATTTCAAAAAAATACTTTCACTAAAATTGTCACATGACTCCTCTGAAATTCCACGTTTAATATGACTGTTCCGAACTACTTATTAAAACATTTCTTATTGCTTCTCATTAGAAATGGAAAACTTTTTATTATAGTCTTTTGAAGTTTCAGCAGTATTGAATATTTCTGAATTCCTTAAGCATATCAAAAGCTTCTGACTTCACTTATCTTATTATAATAGGACAACTAATACCTGTGCACAGACTGGCTAAACTTTCATACCGAGAGGGTCATATTCTTCCATTTGTCACCCAATTAAACAAGCGCACAGAGAACTGATAAGTGCACCACACTAAAACTCAACAGACTGAGGCATAATTAGAGAGAATTGGATTTCTTGTTTCAACTGGCCATTACAGAAATGGTTCTGCTGTCACTCTTTTCTTTCTTCTTTCCTTTCTTTTTTTCTTCTTTCTTTTTCTTTTTCTTTCTTTCTTTCTTTGTTTGTTTCTTTCTTTCCTTTTTTTTTCAAAAAATAATTTGGCTTTGCTCACACACAAAACAGGGCAAATTTAAATTCTTTAGCAACTGATTATCACTAAAAGTCAGCACTAAGATAACTTCAAACGAATTGAAAAACTGTAAGAGAAGGCAGAATCTTATAGTCCACATAAATTACATATGCATTATTAAAATTCTAAGAGCCAGAACAAAGCAATAAATTGGCCAAGTATGTCAGCAATATCAAAATCACATTCTTGGCTCATTTAATTTTTTTGTAAGAAAGCTTTTGTTTTAATTATTCTCTATGGAAGATTTTCAAAATTAGAAAATAATCTGCCTTTTAAAACAAATTATAATTTCATCTTTCCTTGGCTCAGTTGGAAAACAAGTAGTCTTTACTTGCTAACACATTGAGTGTATGAGTATTTGCCCATGCATTATATGGGGCCTGATGAAAACATCTGAGCTGCTACTTCAGCTGTATTATGTTGAGGTGTTATTTCAGCTGTTTAGGTTGGTTGCCTGCTCCCCCTACTTTACTATAAATTTAATTTCCCTTATTGATACAACCATTGTGTCTCCCACTAGCAGCCATTTTTGTCTCCTGAAAGTCTATTACTAATCTATTATCAGTGAGGAAGTCAGATAAGCAAGCTGGGCAGATTTGTTCCTGAATAGTTTCTATGTGAAAATATGGCAGACGCCATATCCTAAAGATATGGGCTTTAGGAATGGAAATCTCTTTTGACTGATTACTCAGGAGTCTTCTCTACTTGCCTTTAAGTTTTCTGACATGATATAGTTTAAGTTATTGAAAAATAACACTCAAATTTTTTAAAGTGATATATTTCAAATTACAAGTATCAGGATTATGCTTAATCCTATAGTTATGCTAAATTTTCAAGCATAGAGGATGAAGCAATTAGGTTACCAGAAAGGGAAAGAAAAAACAAAAGTACAGATGGGAATTAATTTCTATTTCCAGGTTTGTCACCTGTTAGTTATGTAGCTACAAGTTAGAAGTTGCTGAGATTCCACAACAGCCTCCCCATAGATAAAGAAAAATACCTTACCTGAATTACCTTGGGAAAAAATAAATTTTTATATATATTATATTGTATTATATATTATACGTATTACATATATTATATACAATGAACTAGTTAATTTCTATACAAATCCAGGTTTTTGTTATCAAAAAAATAACTAGACTCCACGGTGTACTTCTCATATTAGTCAAGTTTCTGTTAGCAAGGTGGTAACGTACTTAGATATCAGAAATTGTGTATTTGTCCATGTTGATGGATCCGATAGATGAACTGCACATAAGAATTGCACTTGACATACATGAGTACTCAATATATAAGATTTTCTAAGAAAGATATTCCAAAGATAGAGAGACAGATAGATAGATAGAAAGGGAAAGATATCTCAAGAGAGATCTATATCTGTATCTATATTTATATGTAATCTACATATTTGTGTAATCTCTGAAAATGTAGATCAAATTAATTGATAGAATTTTTAAAGAAAACTATATATTTTGAATTGAAAATCATCAAACAATAAAAAGATGAGTTATATAGAAATATCTGAGTCATTTCTTATGGTACAGTTTTAAGACCTATTGTCAACATAAAGATGCTAAAGTTATTCTACAGTTTACCTGTCTTTAATAGTGTAAAACTGAAGTGAATAGTTTCTGGTCCTCTGTATTATACAAAATGATAATCTATCAAATCAGGTTATACCTCCTCAATATTTCTAAATTTTGCACTCTCAATAAAGAAACCTGGGTTCTAGTCTTAATTTAGTTCTTCCTTTTCCTGGTAGAAATCACCCAGAATAATTGGCCTTAGCTGTCTCATATATAAAAGGAGATAATTTAAGAAGATGATCTCTAAAGCCCTTTGATTAACACTTAACCTTATTTCAAATGGTGGTGGGTGGTAGAGGGAGGGAAAAAGGATACCCCTTTGGTTTTCTTTTTCTTTTTCTTTTTTTAAATTACGGACTTTTTTTTGCCTCTCACTGATCTGCTCTACACAATATTAATTGAAATATAATTATATGTATACATTTTTGAGAGATTAACACATATATGTTAATATCTTTATATTAAAAAATTATTTCCATTAGTTCAACCATCCTTCAAAGATTAATCCATATAGTCAATATTGTCATTTGTACCTTGTGCCCAATGAGACTAAACCTTGGAAGGTTCAAATCCATCCAATTCAGCAAATGTTATCAAGGCAAAAAGCCTAGTTTAGTGTCCCTTCTTTGAATGTTTTCTTGTTTCACTCCTGTTTCAGAATTCCTTTCATGTCAACATATGGATTCATTGAAAAAAATGTGTTTTTTAAACAAAATATTTTATCCATCTTTCTTAGTTATTTTCAGTGGAAGATCTGCGTTACCTCTTGCTACATGAGAAGAAGGCTTTGACATTCTTAATCACATTAATTAATTTGCTCTTTCTTTTTTATAGTCTGTTGTTTTGTTTGTTTGCTTGTTTGTTTTAATGGCAAAATACAATCCATTCACATTTTGCCTTCTACTGATATTCTTGATTTGTATCCTTTTTTATGTTAGGATTGTTTTTTATTTTCTTTATCTGATTCTTTCTTCTTTTTCCCTCATTTCACTGATTTAATCACATTGTTATTTACTTCTTTTTTTCTCTTATAATATAGGATATACTGTTATACCTCTGTCTTCCATTAATATTTAGTTTCCCTTTGTCAATACTAATAATCAAAATTATTCTGTGCCATAATATGAAAAGTATATTCCACAAAACTCTATTCCACAATGTGTCCCTAACCTATTAAGATGATATCTTTTGAATATTTTCTTTTCTCACCATCTATTCTTCACCTTTCCCCAAATGAATAAAGACCTTTGGAATCCTATTTTCTTCCACTTTTCAATCAAATACAATATTTTTGTGTATTTTTCCCCTAAGTTTTTATAGTTCTATACTTGCATAAGAATTACTTTTACATTATGTGACTTATGTTTAAAAAATCTTGATTTAGAACTTATATTTTGTATTTTCAAAGACTGTATCCATTTACATTTAGATTGAACTCTATGACTGACTGTACGTGCATGCGCTCATGCACACACACACACAGACACACACATACAGTGTGGCTGAACCACACGGACTCCATTTTGTCATTTCTGTCTTAGGCCTTCTGTCCTACACCTTCCCTTTTTTTTTTTTTTAACATCTTTATTGGAGTATAATTGTTTTACAATGTTGTGTTAGTTTCTGTTGTATAACAAAATGAATCAGCTATATGTATATATATATCCCCATATCCCCTCCCTCTTGCGTCTCCCTCCCACCCCTCTAGGTGGTCACAAAGCACCAAGCTGATCTCCCTGTGCTATGCAGCTGCTTCCCACTAGCTACCTATGTTACATTTGGTAGTGTATATATGTCAATGCCACTCTCTCACTTCGTCCCAGCTTACCCTTCCCCCTCCCCATGTCCTCAAGTCCATTCTCTACCTCTGCGTCTTTATTCCTGTCCTGCCCCTAGGTTCTTCAGAGCCATTTGTTTCCATTTGTTTTTTGTTTTGTTTTTTTTTTAAGATTCCATATATATGTGTTAGCATCGGTATTTGTTTTTCTCTTTCTGACTTACTTCACTCTGTATGACAGACTCTAGATCCATCCACTTAGGTTGCTTCCGTGTCCTGGTTATTGTAAATAGAGCTGCAGTGAACCTTGTGGTACATGACTCTTTTTGAATTACGGTTTTCTTAGGGTATATGCCCAGTAGTGGGATTGCTGGGTCGTATGGTAGTTTTCTTTTTAGTTTTTTAAGGAACCTCCATACTATTCTCCATAGTGGCTGTATCAGTTTACATTCCCACCAACAGTGCAAGAGGGTTCCCTTTTCTCCACACCCCCTTCCCTTTCTACATCAGTGAGCTTCAGCCTAACTCACAAGAAATACACCCAAACCAGATAAGTTCCCAGTCAATTTTTACCCTTGCCTGCATCTGTTATAAAAACTGGAAGAGTGCCTTTTGCTGAGGCAGATGGTTAATAGTCATGAGACCCCCGGGGGGGTTGATGCAGATATGCTTCTCCCTTGGTAGTCAGATTCTAATTTTAGCTTTGGCCCCTTTCAACGCCCCTGTACTCCTTTCGGCAGCATGGAGTGCAGCTGAGAATGCCTCTGGATCATCATCTGCCTGATCCTGCCTGTATGTATGATACCCACAATAAACTTCATATTGCACATTATAAAGCTTCCTGCTTCATTTTTCGGTCTCAAAGTTTCTTCTCAGTTCAGAGGATATTATTGAATATCCTCGGCTTCCAATGCATACACACATTTGTATATTTTGAGATCCACCACTTACCACTACTTCAAATTCTCATCTTTCCTATCCTGCGATCTGTGGTTTTAACATTTATTATTTGGTTGGAATCCTTTTTAAAAATATAAGCTTCAGATTGAGTGCATGAATGATATATTTGCTCAATTTTTGCATATTCATGAAATCTTTTATCATTACAAACGAATCCTATTTTCACAGTTATATTTTTTGAGTTATATATTATTTGAGTTGAAGACGTTTTGCTTCTGTAGATTATAAACTTTATTTCTCTGTTATTTTCTATTGTGTGCTTTTTTCTTTTTTGTGAAATTTCTATATTTTCAAATGATATATCTCCAGGATATATTATCTAAATTTCATCCTAATTTCAGATTTTTGTAGTTTTCTTTGTATTCATTTTTTTAGGTTTGAGATACACTTTCTGTTATTTGTTTATTTGTAACGATTCTCCACTAATTGGTATACTTCATCTCAACCACAAAGTATTTGGGGCTATATTTTCCAAGTTTTCAAGAATTTTCTCTATCATCTATACTTATTTAGAGGCTTCCAGTGATTGTACTCTATGCTTTCTCTTTCTGATCTGACTCCGCTTAAATAGGTTGATATTTTTTCTTTGTTTACTCACTGGGACTCCACTTCAACTGCGAGAATATTGGAATACTCAATTGGCACCAATTCTGAGTAGTGAAGACTGTGCCATGTAGTTGTGGCCTCAAGTAGAACAGCAGTCGCCTATTCATAGTTCTTTTGCTCTGCTATTAAGATTTAGTTTCTTTACCCTGAAGAGCTTTCCATGCCTTAGGTAGGAAAACTTGCCCATTTATTCAACTACTCTTCAGCTCCTAAGAGTCAGGGAAACAAAGTTAAACTCATATGGTGCCAGACATCTTTGAGTGCTAAATTTTCCCTGGTAACAGTTACATTCGAATCCTCAAAATTAAGACTTTGAGAAGCTGCTTCTCAGGTTTGCAGTAATCTCAGATGGAAGAAAATGCTTCACATAATTCTCATGCTTAGTCTGTCCAGGGCCTGTTTTCCTTTGGGCATCTAAGCCTATTTGCCTCAAGAGGTTTGGGTGGGTGGCAATGGGAGTGGGGGATGGAAGAAAGTCAATCCTCTCTTTAACCTGCTATCGTGCCCAAATGCCCCTCTTATCTTTCAAACCAATAAGCTCTCAGTGATTGATCTAATTCACTCTCATCTCTTCATTTGTTACCTATATATTAGTGATTCTCACATATTTTCTCCTTATTAGATTCTCTCTTGAACTTCAGGACCCATAATTGTAACTATCTTCTATATGCTGCCATTTGGATACCTCACAAATTTTGTGTCACAAACTGAACTTACTATCTCTATCTATAAAACCTGTCTTCTGTCATGCCCTATCAAATTAATGGAAGCACCATATCCACCAGTTCTCTCAGGCTTAAATCCACTTTTATCTTCTCTAACTTCTTCCCCTATATGCCTAATACTGGTTAGTATGCAATAATGTAAATTCTATTTTCCCAAACCCACATGTTTCTCTACTGCTACTGCATGAGTTAAGCCTTTTATCCACTCTTCCATTATTTACTGCAATAACATCCTAACTTATTTATATGCCATTATACTTTCCTAATCTAATAAGCTCTTCATTATGTTTCTGAGTTATAATGTTGATAAATTTTTCATATAACAACAATAAAATTATTGACATGTGAAAAGATTGCTACAGACCCCCAACTGGCTTGTTGCTTTCTTCACCCATTTTTGTAACTACCTGGAAGTACTTCTACACTCAATGAGCTGGTGTTAAAAACTGCTTTATTTTGATGTATCCTCAGTGGTTTGAGTGTCTGCTACAATGGCTTGGTCAGGCTAACATTGAGCCCATGCTCCTGGCTGTGCAGTGAGCTCAGGTCTGCTCTACAAGTGTTCATTCTAGGTCCCAGGCTAAACAGACAGTGATTTTCTAGAGAAAATCTCTCACATGACAATGATGGAAGCAGAAGAACAGAAACTTAACCACAAAAATACATTTCGAACCTGTGTGTCATGTCCAGTAACTTTCTATTGACCAAAGTCACATGACCAAGGATAATATTAAAGGGACAGAAAAAATGTTCCCTAGACACCATCAGAAAAATTACACACTCATTTGGCAAAGTTTGCTAAAGGCATGGGTAAATAATTGGGAAAAGCTAAAGGCATGGGTAAAGAACTGGGGAAAAAAAAACAACCAAAACTCGATTTATGTCATTATAACTTTGCTAAACACTGCTCTTCACAAATCAGTTGCAGACTTCTTCAGACATGCTGAAATTCTCCATATTCTTTAGCATGCCATATTCTTTCACATTTTAAAGCTTTTGTCTTCTGTCTGGATTTAACTTTCCATGATACCGGCCTACTACTTATCCTTCAAAACCCAGATCAGATATTTCTGAGCATTCTTACCAATTCTCTCAGACAAGAATCAATGAGTGTCCTTGCAGTAAATTTATTTTTGCCATATTGTCTTTCTCTGTCCAGATATCTGCCTCCCCAGACTAAATATGTCAAGGCTACAAATTATATTATTTTAATTTATTTAGTCCTAATACCTAGCAGTGTTGAGTACATCACAGATCTTAAATGAACATTCACCAAATAAGCAAGTTAATTGGGTAGTTTGTAAACTTCTGGAAAATCTTACACTGATATAGGGCACTGAACACTATACCTAGCAATGACAGGATCATATATTATGTATATGTGTTGCTTTAATTTCCAAATCTATTCATCTACGAGAAATTGTTTTAATTAATCTTATTAAAATAAAAATTTAATTATTAGATGCTTCAAATTTAAAAACTAGCAACTGATTTCTATCAAAATAAGAACCAAGAAAATAAAAGGTTTTAAAGTAAGTAAAAATTGTATGTATTCATTTAAAAAATAAAAGAAATAATTTAAAATTTTAATTTCCTTTTTAGGTCATAATTTTCTCTGGGCATGATTCCATTTTGGATGAGATTTTTCAAACTTTAACTTGGACCAAACGTGAACTTGCTTGAGAGTATGAACTAAATTGCTTTAGCCATTTTTGAGTTATGTGAAGGTGAGAGTACATTTTTCATGCACCTAACTAAAATAGGCTCCAACCTTTTCTACTTACCTAAGTCACAAATGACTAATGCTATATATTTTAAACTTGACAGGATTATTACATTTCTCAAAGAAACCTCTAAATTTAAAAGAAAATATCTAATCATTTTTAAAATGACAAAATTTTCCATTTATGTGTCCAAAGACTGCTAAAAGAGGACTGTAGATTAAAAGTAAAGAAAATACAATTAAGGTCAACTCAGATTTCTGTCTAGATTAGATAGAAAAAGAGATATAGGACAAATATCAAATTAGTGTAGCATTTCAGGGCAGAAATGTTAGGAAGTTAATGCACTTTAAAGTGCACTTTAAAATGTAAAAGTAATTTAACCTCAACCTTTTACAATCCAGCTGGAGGAAAATGCAGCAATCTGAAATATAAATTCTTTGCCCAGCACATTCTTTTTTTTTTTTTTTTCTTGCGGTACGCGGGCCTCTCACTGCTGTGGTCTCTCCCGTTGGGGAGCACAGGCTCCGGATGTGCAGGCTCAGCTGCCATGGCTCACGGGCCCAGGCGCTCCTTGGCAGGCGGGATCCTCCCGGACCAGGGCACGAACCCGCGTCCACTGCATCAGCAGGCGGACTCTCAACCACTGCGCCCCCAGGGAAGCCCGCCCAGCACATTCTTGAGTGAGTTTTGATCACTTAAACTTTGAGATCCTCTTAAGCAGTGTGATAGGAAAAATTCCATTATCAAGTGGCATAAAATAAATTTGGTATTATATATCACATCACAAATTCCTTTTTAAACCTAGCTTAGTCTTCTTCAATTCCCTGGGCAAAAGTGTTAAACTTTTAAGGTAGGAAAATAATATATTAAATGTTTAGAATGTTACAGAAGAAAAATGCAATATCTTTCTTTAACTTTACATTTCTATCAATGACATGCCATGTTTTCACAATCATTTGCACTCTGGCTCACTGAGATGGTTTTGGATCTCTATTCATTTCCTTTCCAGTTTCCACCAATTTGTTCAGCTTGTCCTTTATATTGTTATTCTAGTCAGTGATGAAATGGCTGAATAGGAAACGGTCAAAAGGACTGCATCATTCAAATCTAGAGACTACTCCCTATGGAGACTTAGGTGTAACAGGAAATAAGTCCTCCAAGTGTTGAACAACTTTGTAGTAGGGCTCAAGAAAGTATTGTGGAGGATTTATCTTGAGATATTATGCAGGCTGCATTAGAAAGGTAATAAGACAAGGTAAGGGAGAACAGCTGGGAAGCTTTACAATGGGAAGTGCCTCAACTATATTCCCGTAATGAATGGAAAGGAAGGGATGGAAACCAGAGAAAGTTGCAGTACTCATAGACTGAGTAAATACAGAGAATAAACAGAGAGAATAGCTTACAAATAATTCATTTGTAATCATTTAGAATTTGATAAAAATGTGATAGAGGAAAACATTTTAGGTTACCGAAAAAATCAGAGGGATCTTGGGTTTGGAGATGGGAATGGCAGTACATATTTAGGGGCTGCTGACATAGTGTTGATAGTTGATAAAATATAAAATACATAAAACAGGTGGTCTTCTTTGACATAACTTATTGAATGTCAATACTTCTATTAATAAAAATGTATCTCAAATTCACAATTATTTAGTAGCAACATCCTCCTTATATGGAGTTAAACTGACAGTAACTGGTATATAGGTCATTTATTCCCTTATACTATACTTCATAACTTTTACTTTTCTATAAAGCTACAAATATTTAAGTTTTTTATTCTCTTTGAAAAGGTTTATTTTGAAGATGATCTTTCCTAGGATTTTCTCATTTTATCAACAAGTTAAAAATTGCTATAATTTCAGAGGGGACATATCAAATTTTCTATCACCTCCTTTAGTCATGAAAAACAATCACTTTGTTATAGGATAAAAGGCAAGTCAAGAACATCTAGATCTAATAATCTTATTACCCATAATTAATGATAAACTAGGCAAAAATTGAACTTGACCACTCAAGAAAAGAACGTTGTCTAGATTTGGAAGCTCTAAAATTCTGCTTATTACCCGAAACTTGGAAAGGAGAATTTTGGAATGTTCTACAAACCCTTTTCCCCAACAGCCTTACTGTGACTTTGAGTGGATATACATAAATTCATCAGAAAGCCTAGCCTCCATCTCAGGTGTAGTGAGTTTTCATAAATTCCAATAGAGGACTGCTGCATTGTAGCTTAGTTCTAATTAGTAATCTGCCCTTTTCTACCCCTTGATTTGGTTCCCTCTTTAATAACTGACTTATTTTGAAAAGGGTCAAGGGATCCTGACTTATTTCTTCTCTCTTTCAAATTGTTTTTCTGTATTAGAGCTTGTTCCTGAGTCCTCTGTTTATCTGTTTCATCTTGTACTTGTAACCATGGGCATAATTTTAAAAATTTACATTTATATAGCACTTAATAGGTGTGAGGCACTGGTGTAAGTACCTTAAATATATTAACTCTTTTAATCTCCATGACAGCCAGATAATCTAAGTGCTATTATTATCTCCCTTTTACAGATGGTTAAACTGATAGAGAAGACAGTTCACTTGAGCAAATCACACAATCAGTAGATAGTGGAATTGGGGCTCCAACCCAGGGGGCTGTGGCTGCAGAATCAGGCCTCCTCACGGCTCTATTCCCTTGGCTCTTTCTGACATGATGTGCCATACTAAACCAGGGAATATATAAAAATATGTAGAGAAAAAGTAAACAACAGGATTTATCACTCTTAATTATTTGACTCTATCCCTGGGAATGTAATAAAGAAATTGAGAAAAACGTGTAATGTCTAACAGTGGCTGGTTACCATCTGTTGACAGGTAGATGCATCAAATTCAAAACAATATGGGAGGTGGAATAAAGTTCTTTTTATGTCATTTAACTTAATATGATATTTAGTGTTTATCTTTTTGAATGGAGACAGTAACAAGATCAGTGGTTGCCAGTAGGGGGAGGAGGGAAGGGATGAGTTGGTGGAGCACAGAGAGTTTGAAGGCAGTGAAAATACTGTGTGTGTGATACTGTAATAATACATGCATGTCATTACACATTTATCCAAACCCATAGAATGTGCAACACCAAGAATGAGCCATAATGTAACCTGTGAGCTTTGGGTCATTAGAGGTGTCAATACAGGTTCATCAGTTGTAACAAATGTACCATCTGGTGGCAGATGTTGATAATGCACGAGGCTGTGCATATGTGAAGGCAGTGGGTACATGAGAAACATCTGTTCCCCTTAGCTGTATTGTAAACCTAAATCTTCTCTAAAAATAAATTCTTAATTAAAAATAAACAAATTTTAAAAACCCAGATAACTCAGAAACTGCATATTCATTCCCATTCCAACTAACAGTTTCTTCCCAAAGTTGTTATCAAATGTAAGAAAACCAATCCAGTTTTTTTTTGTATTCATACATTAATAGTTCATTAAAAGATAATTTTGAAAAAAACTAATTCCTATTCGCTCAATGAATGAGAGAACACAAGTCTCTCTAGACAAGGGTAGTCAGATATACCGTCTAAAGGATTCAACAGATAGTCAATCTGTACTTAGTTAAGGAAGCTGATTTTTCCCTTCTAAGTACCTTTATTACTGGCAGCTGGTCTCTCACAAATTCAGCAAAATGGTCAGTCACCAAGTAAAGTACTGCATGTGTTCCATGCTTAGTGCTGTCAGCATTTCAAAGTCCAGGAGATTCTGCCAAAGAGCTTTGTGTGTTATTTACAGTGATGGGATTTCCTAGTTTAGCACTGCTGTGGTCTTGATGCTTTGGAGAACAGGAAGTAGAATATACAGAATTATAACAAAGGAAAAGAGAAATTCTATGCTCTTATTAAAAAATAAGGTACTTCCAAAAGAGGGTTTTGAATTTTCTTTCTGCTTATTAGAAGAGCTGTTATTCTGCTACTCATAGGCAGAAGGTATATGAGGATGCTGAAAGATAAAAGAGTATCGGGGATTCCTGTAAAACCTGTTAAAGCTGTTTCAGCATCCACGCTATAGTTGCAACCACTTACCTAATTTTAGCAATCTGAAACTCTGGGGTTGCTGCAGTTTCTGATTGCTACATCATCAAGTCTGCTCATGCTGAGTTAGGTTCATTTAATTTCAATTAGCATTTATTGAGCTCCTATCTTGTACTGAGCTCTGGGTGGAGAGATCAGAAGATAAATAAGGTACTTCTTTGAATATTACACAAGCTTGATAACTACATGTTAAATAATTACAGCTAACACTTTATAGCACTTTTACATGCTAGGCACTTTTCTAAGAGCCTTTCAAATATTAACCCATTTGACCCTCACAACAAATCTATATGATCCTCATTCTAGAGACAATGAACCTAAGTCAAGGAGAAGCTGAGTGTATTAATTCATCTAGGTGTCATGGGATTTAGAAAGCAGCATCCTGAAGGAGACTATTTTTTTAAATTATCTAGCAATTTTCTGAAAATACAGTTCTTTCCCCAGTCTATGTCTTAAGTCCTCTCACTTTTATGCTACTGGAAGTTTGAATGGTATCAAATATTGAGGTGTGATCATAGGAGGGTAAGAGGAGGTCTTGAAATATATTATTTTTATATAATATAGAGTCTATTTTCTTATAGTCTATTTTTATATAAATATTTATATAATATATAAATATTTTATATACTATAAAAATATATATTTTTATATAATATACACATATATGTATATATATATGTCTCATTCCTAAGCTATTAGAATTGTTCACCAGTCATTATAAAAGTTATTCAATAATTTATATTGGTTATTAATTATTAAATTGGTTATTTTTAGGATGTTCAGATTACTAGAGAACAGTACCCAGAGTTGCTATGTGTATTATCTAAACTGTCCTGTTACATTACCAACTAAAATGTATGAGTCATGCAAAGAAATAGGAAATTATTATCTGTACACTGGAATAGAAGCAAGAATACAAATTACTTGTGAGAGCAACCAGATGTTGTATTTAACAGAAAATACCTTCAAAATAGACATTATAAATATCCACAGAACCAAAGGAAAGCAAGGCTAAAGTAGCAAAGGACAGTAACTGTCACATCCAATAGGAAATATTGATACAGAGATGTAAATTATAAAAACAACAAAATGGAAATTCTGGAGTTGAAAAGTACAATAACTGAATTAAAAAAAAAAAAATCACCAGAGGGAATCAACAGTAGGTTTGAACTGGAAAAACTAAGAAGTAGTAAAATTGAAGACAGATCAATAGATATTATGCAGGCCTGAGAACACAGAAAAGAAAGAGTAAAACACACACACACACACACACACACACACACAAAACAACAACAGAGCCTCAGAGAAATGTAGAACACTTTGAGTGCATCTACATACACAGAAAGAGAGGAAAGGAGTAGAAAAATAGTTGAAAAATAATGGCAATAACTTCTCAAGTTTATTGAAAAACCAATAACCTACATATCCAGGAAGCTCAACAAACTCTAAGTAATGTAAGCACAAAGGGATCCACGAACTGACACATCATAATAACAATGCTGACAGTAAAAGACAAGGAGAAATATATAGTTGTAAATGCCTATAACAAGAAAGAAGGCACTGGAGAAAAAAGAACAAACTAAACCCAAAGCAAGCCAAAAGAAGGAAATAATAAAGCTTGAAGTGGAAATTAATAAACTAGAGAATAAAAAAATAGTTAAGAAAATCAATGAATTCAAAAGCTGGGCCTGTGAAAAAATCAAAAAAATTGACAAACATTTAGTTAGATTGACCAAGATAAAAAACAGAAGACTCAAATAACTAGAATGAAGAATTAACAAAGGACATTACTATTTACCTTACAGAAATAAAAAGGATTTTAAAAGAACACTGTGAACCATTGTACAACAATACATTAGATAATTTAGAATAAAAGGAGACATTCCTAGAAAGACACAAACTACCAAAACTGACTCAAGAAGATATAAACTATGTAAACAGACCTGTAACAAGTAAAGATATTGAGTAGTAATCAACCCACAAAAAGAAAGTGCAGGCCCAAATGGCTTCATCACTCAATTTTACCAACCACTTAAAGAATACTTAAAACCAATTCTTCACAAACTCCTCCATAAAATAAAAGAGAGACATTTCCCAACTCCTTTTATAAAGCCAGTATTACTCTGATACTAAAACCAAGAAAATCACAAGATAACAACAAACCAATATCTCCTACAAATATGGGTGTAAAAACCCTCAACGCAAGGTGGGTTCAACATCCAAAAATTAATTAATGTAATACATCATATCAGAATTTAATAAGTGAAAAGCATATGCTCACCTCATTAGACACAGAAAAAGCATTTGGCAAGATCAACACTTTTCATCATAAAATCATTCATCAAACTATGAATTGAAAGGAACTTCCTCCACATGTGAAAGAACATCTATGAAAAAACCCACAGCTAACATCATACTTAATGGTAAAAGAAAGGATGCTGTCTTTCTTAATCAGGAAAAAATAAGGATATTTGCTCTCATTACCTCTATCCATCATTATAAGAGACCTTCCAGCCAGGGCAATTAGGCAAGAAAAAGAAATAAAAGGCATATCCATTGTGAAGAAAAAGAAGTAAACTTATCTCTATTTGAAGATGACATGATCTTATATATAAACAATTCCATGGAATCCACTAAAAAATAAACTGACAAATTCAGCAAGATTTCAGGATACAATATCAACTAAAAACTTCATTGTATTTTTATACACTTACTGAGATAATTGATTTTATGTGTCACCCTGATCAGGATACAGTGTGCTCAAACATTTGCCTGAACATTATTTCTGGGTGTGTCTGTGAGGGTGTTTCTGGATGAGATGAGCATAAGGGTAAACTGAGTAACACTGACTGCCCTTCCCAGTATGGGTGGGCATCATCCAATCCACTGAGGGCCTGACAGGGAAAAAAAATGCAAAGAAATAACTTGTTCTCTGTTTGACTGTGGAGCTGTGATGTATGTCTTCTCCTGAACTAAGACTGGAACTTACATCATCAGTTTCCCTGTTGATTGGGCCTTTGAACTTCGACTGGACTTACACCATTGTCTTCCCTGGTTCTCAAGCTTTCAGGCTTAGACATAAACTATACCAGCAGAGGCCACATCATGAGACTTCTTAGCCTCTATCATCATGTGAGCCAATTGCTCTCTAGATAGATAGATATAGATGTAGAAATGGATATATAGATATAGATATAGAGATATATATTTTCTATTGGTTGTTTCTCTAAGAAACCCTGACTAATATACTTGCTATGAACAATCTAAAAAAAAATTTGAAAAAAAAATTCATTCACTATAGCATGAAAAGGAAGAAAATCTTTAGTAAATTTAACAAAATAAGTTCAAAAACTGTACTCTGGAAACTACAAAATGTTGTTGAAAGAAATTGGGAATTGGAATAATCAAATCAGTCCTAAAAAAGGACAACTAAGTAGGGGCACACATACTCCCTTATATCAAAAATTACCACAAAGCAATGGTAATTAAGACACTGTGTGGTTTGGGCACAAGGATAAATGTATAGATCAATGAAATCAAATTGAGAGTCTTGAAATAAACCCCTATATCTATGATCAAGTGATTTTTGACAAGGATGCCAAAACCACTCAATGGGGAAAGAATAGACTTTTCAAGCAGCGGTGCTGGGACAACTGGATAGCCACATAGAAAGAATGAAGTTAAACTCTTACCTCCGAAAACATATAAGTAAATTTTTTAGACCTTGGGTTTGGCAAAAGATTTTTAGATGTAGTACCAAAATCACAAGCAACAAAAGCAAAAAAATAGGTAAACTGGACTTACTCAAAATTAAGAAACTTTTGTGCTTCAAAGAACATCATCAAGAAAGTGAAAAGACCATCCACAGAATGACAGAAAATATTTGCAAATTATATAGTTAATATGGGAATTGTACAAAGAATATATAAAGAACTCTTGCAACTCAATAATTATACAAAAAAAAAGATTAAGAACCCAATTAAAAAATGAGCAAAGGATGCAAATAGACATTTATATAAGGAAAATATACAAATGACCAAAAGACCTGTGAAAAGGTGCTCAGTGATGTCATCTGGGAAATGCAAATGAAAACCACAAAGAGATATCACTTCACACCCATTAGTAGGGCTAGAATCAAAGAGTCAGATAATAACAAGTATTTGAAAGGTAGTGAAGAAACCAGAATCCTCATACATTACAGGGGGAAGTAAAATGGTGCAGCAGCTTTGGAAACACTGTGGAAGTCCTAAGTTAGAGTTATGACATGACCTAGTAATTTTACTCCTATATATATATATCTAAGAAAAATGTAAACATGTCCATACAAAAACTCATACATAAATGTTTATAGCAGCATTATTAATAATATTAAAAAGTGGAATCAATCCAAACGTCCATCAGTAGATGAATGGATAAACTGTGTGTTATTATTCATATTCAGCCATAAAAAGGGATAAAGGACTACTTCGTGCAATAACTTGGATGAATCTTGAAAAGAGTATCTTGAAAGAAGACAGTTACAAAAGACCACATATTATATGAAACTATTCATATGAAAAGCCAGAATAGGGAAATCTATAGAGACAGAAAGTAGATTAGGGGTGACTTAGGGCTGGATGTAGATGGGTAGGGAATAGGGGGATTATAGCTAAAGGGTTTCGGGTTGTTTTGTAAGGTGATGAAACGTTTTACTGTGATGATGTTTTTACATATCTGTGAATATACTAAAAGCACTAAATTGGACACTTTAAGTGTGTGAATTGTATGGTAAATGAATTATTTCTCAGTAAAGGTAATTTTTAAATGAACATTAAATGTCAGTTTACATCAGATCACACCACATGGTATTATAATGTAGTTGTACCTTTTCAATTTAACACACTAAATTAGGAAGAAGTTCAAGGAAGATTTACAGCCTGTATTTCCTAAATGTGATCACATTAGTAATATCATTGACATCTTCCTTTAAAACCAGAAATATATAAGAAATAAACCAAGGTTCTTTTTGTGAAATGGACAAATATTCAAGCTAGCCTTGTGAACATTTTCCTATTTTTTCTATATATATTTTAACAATGTATTTTAATTTTTGCAGGAGTTTTCATATGTGCATACTGATTTTTCTTTCAATATTCTTGGGCAGTTTGGGTTTTGTAGATCAGGCTGGCTTGACTGGCATGAGGTTTGGGTTTTGTAGATCAGGCTGGCTTGACTGGCATGAGGAAACTGGAATCTGGAAGAGTATCAGATCTCTCCTAATACATGCTGCCAGTCAAACACACACACACACACACACACACACACACACACACACACACACAGAGTTAGGGCAGGAGACAGAGCATGGAGGGAGCTCAAATATAGAACCCTTTACTGGGGATATCACTTGACATTTACTCTTTTATATTCCTTTGGAAACTTCAAGATTAATTTATATGTAGGAAGAAATGGAGCTCGAGTTTATTGATTTAAAGTATTGCTCTTGAGAGTCTTTGTTCCAGATCATTCTTTCTAACAATCCCACTCAGAGTTCTGGAAAATAGACATGATCCCTGACACAATGTTATTGAATTCTGCCATCAATCTCAAAGGAAAGGTTACATGACAAAGAGTTGCATAAATTTAGTGATCTAATATCAATAGCTATTTTGAAACAAAAGAAAACAAAATCAAAAGAGCCTTGTTTTCCTGGTTGAAGGCAGGATGATTGTGATCAACATTTATTATGTTTTAAAAAATAATTTTGCTTTTCATGGAGAAGATAATATACTAGGAAATAAAATAGACTTTTTTAGATAACAATATAGTAATAAGAACAGTGGTCACAATGTATACAGTGTTACTTTGAAAATCTTGAGGCACTGGTTATATCAATCTAAGAAGGATTCCCTGGATGTTACTAGAGGAGAAACTGTATTTTATTTTGCCTAATGTTTCATTCACAGGAATTTTACTAGGGTACCCTTCATAAATTCTCTTAGCCCAACTCCCTCCTACATTCAATAGCTTCCATCAAAGACAAAAGAACACCTGATTAGTGATATTGAGGGATGGGATTATGCATGCTCTACTCTGCTCCTTCTGAAATACCACTTGCATAGATCCATCAGAGGAGTTATAATCATGTCTATTTTTTCATGGGTCAAGCTTATAGGAGCAGGCTCTGCCCCGAGGGAGAGTGCTAGTTATTTAAGTTTAATTGGGAGTGAACTGTTCAGAAGCCTGTGGTGTCTGCACATTTCCATGATGCCTTGAAATAGAGCTTATACTTTAACTTCAGTCTTGGTGATTTCTATGAGTATTTCTTAATTGGTTCTAAAGTCTCTAAGTGGGGTAAAAAGTGTACGATGCTAGAGCTCATGCACTTCAACAGGAATAATGCTAGAAATGTTATGGAGTATAAAATAAAAACCTGGAGTGTCTTAATAATCTCCAGGAAGTTTCTATGACCTTACATGAGTTAAAAAAAACTGATGTGATCCAATATAGTGTTTTGAACAAATTTATATAGTTAACACGGGATTCAGAGAAATAGGAATGAAATAGCAGAGGCTAAAAGTAAGGACTTCCAACTCTAGCAAGGATGTAGAATATCACAAGAGGCCATCATTCTCACCCTAACAATGAAAATAAGTCAGATAAACTCAAATTCAAAGTTTCTTGGTTTAACTATAAGAGTACAGTGGATGCTGTAAATGAACTAAAGTCCAGAAAATCACTAGCTCTTTCTGGGAGGAAAGGAACACAAGGCTGTTCTCATCTCTGGCAGAGAGGGAGGAGGATAAATCTGACATTGATAAGGTAAAGGGAAACTAGAAAGAATGTTTAATGGCTGTGTCAGTCCTGATATGATGGATTAAAATACCAGGAAGTACCAAAGTGAGTATACACCCACCCAGTAAATTGCTGCCATTAGCCTTTAGAGAGTACATGAATACAGCACATGGGAGGTTACGTGCAAAACAGCAGAGCTGAAAGAAATACTCTCTGAAGCACCTGGGCTTTCCGCAAGTACAGGGCTTCGGGAGAAACCATCCAACATGCTTTTTGGCTTTCACCAAGTTCAGGGCACAAAATGGGAAGAAGAGCTGGGAAAGATGCCTCTGAAGCATTTCCGGCTTCTACCAAGTATCAGGCACTGGCCTTCCAAATGCTAGAGACATGGCAGCAAGGAGGAAAGTGATCCCTCAGTGTGTAGAAAGCAAGGGCACGACTAAAAACCAAAGATAAATCTGCAGGAGATTGGCAGCCAAGCCTTCAAGCAGAGTTTCCCCATGATTTAGAAAGTTGGCAGCTAGGTTGTGAAGACGTGGTAATTTCCTGAATCTCACTCTTGGCCAGATCCTTAGCCCTTCTAAAAGGAAAGTGCTGATGCTGTCTTCAAACTGTTTTAAGCCAGAAGTCAATAAATCAAGTTAAATTTTGAAGAAAGCACAGGTCTACCTCAATTCCAGATTAGACTGACTCAGCCTCACATAATAGCAGCCTAATAGAGGAAGGGGTATGCTTATTTTCAGTGGAAATATTATTTACTTCAGTGTCTTTTTTTGTCTGTTTTTGCTCTTTTTTACACACGATGTTTGGCAATAACAATAATATGTGAAAAAGCATGAAAATGTGAACTCAAAGGGCAAGATAGGCAATAGTCTAGGGAAGCAGACTCAGAAATGAATAAGGTTGAATCACCGGACAGAAATTTTTAAATAATACTAATGACTATGTTAAAATATCTAGTAGAAAAGTTAGACAATATAAATAAACAAATGGGGAATTTCAGAAGACAGAAACTATAAAAAATAAACAAATATAAATGGTAGAAAAGAAAAACATATCATAAAGGAAGAATTTATTTAATTGGCTTTACATTACACTGGACAAATAAGGAAAAAATGAATGAACTAAAGACAAGTCATTAGAAATTAATAAAACTGAAAAGCAAAGAGAAGAAGAATGGCAACATAATATAGATAGTACAAGATTTTAAGGACGATATCAAGCAGTCTAGCATCAGAGTCCCAGAGGAGGCATCCCAGAAGGATAAATGGGAAGAAAACCACACCAAGGCATATTACAGTCAATCTGCTGAAAGTTCAAAACAGAGAGAAAGTGTGAAAATCAATCAGGGGAAGTGAAATATTACATTCAAGAGAAAAATTACAATAACTACTAACTACTCATCAGAAAAAAAAATGGTGGTCAGAAGACAGTAATATAAAAGAAAGAGAGAGGGAATGAGAGAGAGAGAAACAGAAAGAACGGACTGATGGATATCTACATATGTGAATGGGGATACACTCATGTATTTTGTGTGTGTGTGTATTTAAAATAGAATGGAAATAATAAAATAACAACTAGATTTAATTTAAGTAATTTTGGGGTTTTCAGTATACAGAGCTTTTAAATCTTTTGTCAAATTTATATGGTGACGATTTTAATTTAAACTTCTGATTGTTGCTTATATACAGAAATACACATAGAAATATACATATATAGAATTACACATAAATTAATCTTGTATCCTTCAAATGATCAACTCCCTTTTTATTTCTTGTACCTTTACAACTATTTCACTGGATTTTCTATAGGTACATGTCTTCTGCGAATAAAAACAGTTTTACTTGTTCCTTTCAAATCTGAATGCTAGATTTCTTTTTATTGCTTGTTGCACTGTCTAGAACTTATAGCAAAATGTTACTACTAGAATGTTTAGTACTATTATTAGTAGAATGTTTAGCAGTATTCTACTACAATAAAAGTAGTGATAGCATAAATCTTTGTCTTGTTCTTGAACATAAATGAAAAAGCATTTACTCATTCACTGTTGAGTATGATGCTAGCCACAGGTTTGCAAATATGCTCTTTATCAAGTTGAAGAAGTTCTTTTCTCTTTCTAGTTTTTTTTTTTTAATAAGAAATATATGTCAGATTCTTTCTAAAGATTTCTCTGCAAGCCCTGAGAAGATACTATCTCTCTATCTATCATCTATCTATCTTTATCTACATGTATTTTGTTGATATAATAAATTACATTGGTTGATTTTTTTAATACCACTCATCTTGAACTTCTAGGATAAATCCCAAGTAGTCCTGATGTGTAATCCTTTTGATATATTGTTGGATTCAAATTGCTTAAATTTTGTTAAAAATATGTGTATATATACACATGAAATATACTGATAGTTTTATTTCCTTGTAATATTTTACTTTGTTTTTATATCAGAGTAATGCTGGATTTAAAGAATGATTTGATAATTTGTCAAATGTCTCAAATGTTCTGGAAGAGTTTATATAGATTGTTATTATATTCCTTAAAATGTTAGAATTCAGTAGTGAAGCCATTTTGGCCAGGAGTTTTCTTTGCAGAAAATGTTTTTATCTGAACATCAATTTGCTTAATAAATTTAGGACTATTCATGTTATTTATTCTTGAATGAGCCTTGGAAATTGTCTTTCAAGAAATGTGTTTACTAATTTTCAAAGTGATAGTCACAATGCTGTTCGTGATACGTCCTTACTAACATTTAGAAACCTGTGTAATTTTACTGATGTTACTTCTCTCATTTCTGATACTCATAATTTGTCTATTCATTATTCTATTTCATAATAATTCTGGCTAAATGTTTTGCAGTTTTATTCATACACTAAAAAACCCCCACAGAAACAAAACAGTTTTTGCTTCCATATTTTCTCTATTACTCTTCTGCTTTCTATTTTCTGTTTTCTATTTTGTATTCTATTTCTATTGCTTTCCATTTTATTTTACTTTGTGTTTAATTGCTCATCTATCATTGGTTTCTTAAGGGGAAATTTTTGGTCATTGTTTTATCACGTTTTTTCCCAAATAAAAACATTGTTTGCTGCAAATTTTCCCTTCAGTACTGCTTTACCAATATTTGACAGATCTGATATGCTGTATTTTCATTGTTAAATTCAGTTCAAAATAATTTCTAGTATGCTTTTTGCTTTCTTCTCTGAGCCATGGGCTATTTAGAAATTTGGCATTTAGTTTTTAAATATTTGAGGATTTTCCTGATACATTTGTATTAATAATACATTTTCATGACTCGAATGATAGTGTTGTTTGAATCTACAATGCCCTTACTGATTTTCTGTCTACTTGTTCTGTCAAAGATTGAGAGAAGGCTGTTAAAATCTCTGACTATAATTATGAATTTCTTCATTACGTTTTTCTCTCCTAAAATTTTGAAGCTCTGCTACATGTTTAGGATTATTATTTCCTCTGGATTAACTGCCAAGTATATCACTCTGAAATGACTTTGTCCCTGGTATCTTCGCTGAGACATATTTTTCTTATGTTAAAATAGCCACTCCAGTGCTAGCATAGTATACCTACTCTCATCCTTTTACTTTTAATTACTTTCAAATTTTAAGTGATTTTCTTGTACACAACATATAGTTTAATCTTGCCTTTTAAAAGAATTCAATGTGACAATATGACTTTTAATAGGAAAGTTTAGACTACTGATATTTAATATGACTGTTGATGCTATTAGGTTTAAGTCTATCTACTAGATATTTGTTCTCAATTTCTCCATCTGTTCTTTCTTCCCTTTTGCTTATTTTTAACTTCCTTTGAATTAATTTTTAAGATAATTCTATTATATCACCTTTTTGTCCTATTAACTGTAACTCCTTATTTTGTTATTTTAGTGGTTGCTTTAATGTTCGTAGTGTACACACTTATCAGTCTACCTTTAAATTATATTATAGCATTTCACTGATAATACAAGAACTTTAAACTTTTATACCGTTGATTCTTGAACAACAGGGGGTTGGGGCACCAACCCTCCACACAGTAGAAAATGTGAGTATAACTCACAGTTGGCCATCTGTCTCCAAGTTTCCCCTGTATCCTCAGTTCCGCACCCAAGAACTCAGCCAACCATAGATTGTGTAGTACTGTAGTATTTACTACTGAAAAAAATCTGCTTGTAAGTAGACCCTTGTAATTCAAACCCGTGCTGTTCAAAGGTTGACTGTACTTCCAGTACACTTCTTCTGATCTTTATGCTATTGTTGGCATACTGCATATTTCTACATATACCTCGTAATACATTGACTGTGGTATGGTTTAAAGAATTGATTCTCTTTTAAAGAGATAATAATAATAATGACGATGATGATAAAAGATATAATGACCCATGTTGGTACCATTTTCACTTTTCTTCACTCATTTGTGTAAATACATATTTCTGACTGACATCCGCCGCCTTCTTGCCTGAGAGATTTCCTATGTCATTTCTTTAATTCAGGTTTGCCACTGAAATTCTTGCAGGTTTTTACATCTGCAAATAAATATATTTTGCATTTTTTGGAAACATTTTTGCTAGAAAATGAGCTCTAGGTTGACAGAATTTTTTAGTATTTTAAAGCTCTCATCTCCACTGTTTTCTTACTTGCATTGTTTCTGAGAAATCTGCTGTCATCCTTAGCTCTGTTCCTCTGCACCTAATGTGTCTTTTTTTTCCCCTGACCCCCCCATACCTCATGAACTTACATCTAAGCATTTACAATCTTAGTCAGCCTTGTACCTTAATAGAGTTGCCTTTTATTCAAATTGGGAATCCTCTGATAACTAATGAAAATTAAGATATTCTCTTTAATATAAGTTTTGAGCAATTTATGAAATGCCTTGGTGTAATTTTCTTGACCTTTCTCATGTTTTGCATTTTTTGAGTTTCTTGGATCTGTGGGTTTTAAATATCCTTTCTAATTTGGAAATTGGCTATTAACTCTTCAAGTATTTTTTATTTTGTTTGAGGCAACAGATTCTAAGGTATCCATCCCTGACCCCTTCCTTATGGTATGCATATGCTTCTGTAATCCTCTCCCACTGAGTGTAGATAGGACCTATGACTTGCTTCTAACCATAGAATACAGCAAAGGTGATTTAATGTATGTGATTATGTGATTACTTGTCTATAAGTTCACTATATAAGATTGTGATGTCTTATAATGACTCACTTCCTTGCTGAACCTGAAAAAACAAATTAACATGTTGTGAACTGCCATATGGAGGAGGTCACTTGGCAAATAGTTGAGGGTCACCTCCCACCAACAGCCAGCAAGAAAAGGGTCCTTCACACTGACAAGGACATTATTGCTACCAACAATCATGTAAGCTTGGAAAAGGATGCTTCCCAAGTTGACTGTCAGGTGAAAATCTAGCTCTGGTGGACACCTTGATTTGAGAATTAGCTAAGCCATGCCTGGACTCTTGACCTTCAAAAAAAAAAAACCCTAAGCATGATAATGTGATAATGTGTTTTATTATGTCTCTAAAGTAATGATAACATTGCTATATAGCAAGAGGTATCTAATACTTCCCTCCACCCCCAGCCTCCTTTGGGGACTCTAACTACACATATTTATGGCTGCATGAAGTCCCAGAGCTCACTGTTGATTGCTTTTTGCATTTTGTTCTCTTTTTGTTTCATTGTAAATAGTTTATATATCTATGTTTCAATTTCACCTGTCTTTTCCTGTGCAATAAAGGACAATGATTATGAGAAATAGACACAACTGTAGGTGTCTAATCTTATTCAGTATATTTTTTATGTCACACATTACAGCCAAAGTCAGGTCAATTTGGTTCTTTTCTCTATCTTCATGTCTGTACTAATACTTTAAAAAATATGGAATACAGTTATATCCATTTTACTGTTCTTGTCTGATAAGTTTAATGTCTCTGTTCATTCTGAGTCAGTTTTAATTGGCTGAATGTTCTCTTCATTATGGTTTGTGTTTTCCTGCTTCTTCACTGCCTGGGAAATTTTACTGTTTTTTATCATTGTGAATCTTACTTTTTTGGATATTAGATTATTTATTTATTTATTTTGTATTCCTATAAGCAGTCTTGAGGTTTGTTCTGGGGTGTAGTTCGTGGAAAGAGTTTGATTCATGTTGGTCTTGATTTTTATAATTTTTGAGGTGAGTCAGAGAAGAACTTAATCAAGGTTGATTATTCCCCACCACTTAGGCATGCCATTTCTAAGCATTTCATGCAGTGCTCCATGAATTATTAGTATTTCCTTTCTGGCTTATGGGAACACTTTTCTAGGCCCTGAGTGAGTGCCAAATACTGTTCTCTAATCCTAATCCATGGTGTAGTTTTCTTCCCTGATGTCAGGTAATTTCTTCACAGGTATGTACTCAACAGTATTCTGCTAAGTATTTGAGGGCAAACCCCTACGGTTCTTGGGGTTTTCTCTCTACATGGCTTTCTCCTCTTTGGTGTTCTGTCCAACAACTGAAAGCACCTAGGTCTCTCAACTCTGACCTCTATCCTCAATTTAAGGAATTTTTTGGTCTCTGCCTGGATTTTCTCTCCCTGAACCACATCCTGGAAACTCTTTCAAGACAGCAAGCTGGGGCAATCATAGCACTCACCTCAGTTGTGTCCATTTCTCATAATCATCATCCTTTATTACCTATTGTTCAGTGCCTGGTAGGCCATTATTTTTATATCTTTTATCACTGTTTTTGATTGTCAGGTAGGAGGGTAAATTCAGTCCCTGTTAATCCATCTTGGTTAGAAGCAGTTCTCACTATTTAGAGATTTAAAATTTTATTTAATATTATTTGCTTTGCTTGATTTTATTTTTTTCAGGCTTCTTCAGGTCAAATATTCTTTGTATATGGAAGAGATAATAATTTAGTCAGCGCTCAGTTATAACACAGAAAATATAATTATATATAACTTGTCACAAGGAAGATAAACACAAGATGCATTTTGAGTCAAGATAGTAAGACAATTGTGATGTGAGAGAGCAGAAAACAAATAAAATCTAATGGCCTCAAACAGTATAGGCTTTGTCACAGGAAATAAGATTTTTGACTAGGAAAGCGCTGAAAAAAGAAGAATGGAATGAAACAGATGCTAAAATATACCACAAATTGAAGTTTTAATTTTTTTCCCTAATTTATATAATTAATATTTAATCTAAACAACAAGGCTTAATTTTATTTTACAAATTTACCATTTAGTAGCCACTATATATATAAGAAGTTATTTTGATTAAAAACCAAACAAAAATAAAAACAGATTCTGCTTTTGCCCTCCAGCAAATTAGGATTGCTTGTCAAAACTAGAGAAGACATGGCAGAGGGGAAATAAATATCTACAATGCAAGCTAGAAAAATATTATAAAGCATATGAAAGTTCAGAATATGAAAAAAATATGATTCTTAATTATTCTGGAACTTTTTGCTTTCATGAATTTAATCATGACACTAAATTTACACATATTAATTATTCTGGAATGATATATTATTCCTTTATACTAAAAAAACTGGGGCAGATAAATTAAACATTCAGATAGATTTGTGGTCAACTTGATCAAAATTGTCCAACTTGTTAAATGTACTAAGCTAAATGTACAGCTTGTACTAAATAATTAAACACTTTTATATGTGCGTAAGTTAAAACATTCTTTTGAAACCCTAAGAGAGTTTGCTATTTAAAAGAGAGACCTTCCTGAAAATAAAACTAATATATGAAATCAAACCTCTAATTATTATGAATTATTCACATGTAAATTGTCTTACTGGGTTTTCTTGAATTAAGAGTTTTTGAACATATAGAAATTTAAAAATTAATTGTAAACTTTTCCTAATTTAAATTACCCCAAATCAAATAATTTACATATCAAAAATGCTTCTTGGAAAATTATTGTCAGGCCTAATTTTATCAATAGCTTTTCAAATTTATTTTTATTCCCTGTGCTATATAGTAGGGCCTTATTGTTTATATATTTTACATGTAGTAGTTTGTATCTGCTAATGCCAAACTCCTTATTTATCCCTCCCCACTCCTTTCCCCTTTTGTAACCATATATTTGTTTTCTACATCCATGAGTCTCTTTCTGTTTTGTATCATATTTTAGATTCTACAAACAAGTGATATCAGATGATATTTGTCTTCCTCTGTATGGCTCAATTCACTTAGTATGAAAATCTCTAGGTCCATCCATGTTGCTGCAAATGGAATTATTTTATTATTTTTCATAGCGGAGTAATATTCCATTGTATATATACACCACATCTTCTTTATCTATTCGTCTGTTGATGGACATTTAGATTGCTTCCATGTCTTGGCTATTGTAAATAGTGCTGCAATGAACATTGGGGTACACGTATCTTTTCAAGTTAGAATTTCCTCCAGATATATGCCCAGAAGTAGGATTGCTGGATCATATGGTGACTCTATTTTTAGTTTTTTGAGGAACGTCCATACTGTTCTCCATAGTGGCTGAGCCAATTTACATTCCTGCCAACAGTGCAAGAGGGTTCCCTTTTCTCCACACCCTCTCCAGCATTCATTAT